>NC_051398.1:21935635-21936965 GCF_015228065.2 Penaeus monodon | reverse complement strand
TAATAGTAAGATCAAAGCAACAATAATAATAATAGAAATATTAATAATAGTAATATGAAAACAACCAATATAAAACGGCATAATAATATATGATGATGAAATAATAATAATAATAATATATAATAAATGATATAAACGATAGTGATAAATAATGATAATAATAATAATATAATAATAATAATAATAAATATAATAATATAATAATAAATATAATAATATAGAATATAATAATATATAATAATAATAATAATGATGATGATGATGTTGATGATGATAAAATGAAAAAAACACAAACACAACAGAGATATCTAGCATTCTGATTGATTTGTAATACGATGCTAAGCTAATGTTAATAATGAAAATGATTGAAAAATAATAACAAAGTTTATAATAGGATATTAGTAATATTATTGCTCCCGATGATAATGACAACCAAAAATTAAAAATAGATAATAATTTTTGTTATCATTATGACAACGATGGTAATAACAATGTTAATAGTGATGATTTTATTATTACTAATAATAATAATAATGATAACAACAACAACAACAACAACAATTATATAAACAAGCCTGTGTCATGATTGGTGACTTTTGTCACTAATATATCTTAATCCTGAGTTTTGTTATATAGATTTTTGAGTAATAAGGGTGTCCATTTGTGTACCGTGTACCTGTTTCTCGCTTTTTCTTACTATTTATCCGATTTTATTAAGTAGTTTTGTGTGTGTGTGTGTGTGTGTATGTGTGTGTGTGGGGTGTGTGTGTGGGGTGTGTGTGTGTGTGTGTGTGGTGGTGTGTGTGTGTGTGTAGATAGATAGATAGATAGATAGATATAGATATATGTATACGGGTGAGTGTATGCATGTATATGTATATCTGTATGTACGCATATAGTTATGTAACATTATATATATATATATATATATTATATATATATATATATATATTATATATATCAAAACAATAATATATATATATATATATATATATATTATATATATATATATATATTATATATGTTTTATATATATATATGTGTGTGTGTGTGTGTGGGGTGGGGTGTGTGTGTGTGTGTGTGTGTGTGTGTGTGATTTGTGTGTTGTTTTGTGTGTGCGTGTGTGTGTGTGTGGGGTGTTTTGTGTATATATTTTACATATATATTTTAAAATATTATATATATTATATATATATTATATATATATATATGTGTGTGTGTGGGGTGTGTGTGTGTGTGTTTTGGGGTGTGTGTGTGTGTGTGTGTGCATGTAGGTATGTGTATAAATATGCTCATGCATTTCTATATTTCTATATTTCTATTTTTCTCT
>NC_051398.1:21923135-21928135 GCF_015228065.2 Penaeus monodon | reverse complement strand
CAATCAGAATGCTATGATATCTCTGTTGTGTTTGTTTTTGTCATTTTATCATCATCAACATCATTATTATCATTATTATTATTATTATTATTATTATTATTATTATTATTATTATTATTATTATTATTATTATTATTATTATTATCATTATTATTATCACTATCGTTATCATTATCATTATCATTATTATTATTATTATTATTATTATTATTATCATCATCATCATTATTATTATTATTGCCGTTATTATTATTGTTGTTGTTATCATTATTACTATTATTAATATTTCTATTATTATTATTGTTGCTGTTGATCTTACTATTATGATAATTATTATTATTACTATTATCATTATTATTGTCATCATTATCATTATTAGCATCATTATTCGTATCATTATTAGCATCATAATCACTGACACTGTCAGTGTCATTGTTATTGTCATTGTCATTATTATTTTCAATATTTTCATTATCATCATACTTATTTCATAATTCATTCCGTCTAAATCACCACATGAGTGCGAGGTAAGTGCACACTACACTGAAATAACTAGACCGTCAATTTATGCACATATATTATTTACACTACTATCCTTGGGGGGAGGGGGAGGAAGGTAAAAGGGGAAGGAGAAAGGAAGGTAGAGAAGAAGGGGGACTTAAAAAAGAAAAAGCGGGTGGGGGGAGGGGCGGAGGGCGAAAGTGAGTGGGGGGAGGGGCGGAGGGCGAAAGTGAGTGGGGGGAGGGGCGGAGGGCGAAAGTGAGTGGGGGGAGGGGCGGAGGGCGAAAATGAGTGGGGGGAGGGGCGGAGGGCGAAAGTGAGTGTGGAGGGGTTGCTTAAAGGGTAATATGGGGGGGGGGACTTAAAGAGAAAGGGGGAATTGGGAAGGAGAGTGGAGGGGCTAAAAGAGGAAAGGAGGCAGGTAAGGGGAAAGGAAGAGAGGGGTCAAATAGAGAAGGGGGATGAGGGGAGGAGGGAAAGAAGAGGGCGTGGAAGGTTAAGGAGGAATAGGAGGGAGGTGGGAGGACGCAGATTTAGAGCTGAGAGCGGGAGGGAACGAGTGAATTAAAGAAGATTTGGGAGTGAGAGGGGGAGGCAGAGAAGGAAAGGGAAAGGCAGAGTGAGAGGAAGACAGAAAGGAAATGGGAGAGAGGAGGAGAGAGGCAGAAGGAGGAGAGTGAAAGAGGGAGGCAGTAGGAACAAGTAGAGGGAGGAGGAAGGGAAAGGGGAAGAAGGAGAGGGAAGTTAGAGTTGGATGAAGGGGAATGAGCCCACAGTGACTCCAACATCCCTTTTACTTTGGATATAAATCACTTTCCAGAAAGACTGTTGTATGATGTGACAGTCAACAAGAGTCAAAGTCAAACAACTAATGAAATGCATCTATTCCTTCCTGAAGCAGTATCAAAGTCATGGGCAATTGCAAGTTCCTTTTTAAAGTGCGCAGACAGTGAGATGTAAAGGTTGTGCAGTGATCGGAACTTCTTGGTGGGTCACCCCTTCTTTTCGTGGAGCGCAATATCTCGTTTTATATCATTTGATTGTTTTATTTACCGTTTTATTGAGTTTTAGTTGGTTTAATTGTTAATTTTAATGTCCTTAATTGCTTTTATTTATGTGCTTGTACGTATTTCTGTTTGTGTTTTTACTTCATGATTTTGACCTTTTGTTTCTCTTATCTATGTAACTTTTATTTGTGCTTATGTTTATATTGTTTGTACAAATTTGCTATTTGAATATTTTAACCAGCAAAATAAATCATAATTAAAAGAACATTTTGAAACAGAACCAGAGGCTAGGCTTCCGCCATGCTTACCGCCGCTCCCGACTTTTGTGTCGAACGCTCAGATAAATTTAGGAAACTAGAGAGCTTGCACTGGGACTTTTTCGAGCTGCCATTCCCACCGAGCCAAAGTTAGGTAGCATGGATTTATAGCAACAGAAACTAAAGGCAATAATTTATGAGAAAGGGAAATGCCATGTTTATATAGCCTTTGAATTTATTTTGCTGGGCCGTCTTAGCGTCATTTTAGTTTGTGTTCTCATTTTGTGTTGCATTTCTTAGCTTCTTTTATTATGTTATTGTTTTATGTTGTGTCTCAGTTTTCATTGTAGGCCTATTCTTGTTTTATGTTTCGGTTCTTAGCTTTGTTTTGAACTCTTCGTTTTAATTCCAAGCTTTCATGGTTTTGAAATTGTTTCGTTCTTAGCTGTTTTATTGTGTTTACATTTTATATTTCGATTTTTTTTGTTTTAATAAATGTAGAGTTTTACCTTTGTTTTCGGCCCATCACAAACCTGCCAATTTACAAAATAATTCACCAGAATCAACAAAATTGTCAAAATCACTACAGTTAAAGTAATGGATGCTCATAAATAACGGAGGTAATGAGGATGTGACTATAGATTACTATTGTATATTTCTCATCATTTACCGCACATGCAACGATAGGATTTATATGTAAAAAATTGACAAATCATCCTTTCTCGCTATTATTATTCCAAAGAATATCCAAGTTATTTTTATAATGATAGTGGTAATAAGTATAATTACTATTATCATTATTATTTATGTAATGTATTATAATCATTGTTGTTATAATAATAATAATAATAATAATAATAATAATAATAATAATAATAATTATTATTATTATTATTATTATTGTTACTGTCATTGTCATTATTATCATTATTATCATTATTATTATTATCATTATAATTATTGTTATTATTAACCAATGGAGTGATACTTCCTCCTGCCTTATTGTGGTAATTTGCAAACCAAATTTTATGAAATATATATGTATATATATATATATATATATATATATATATATATATATATATTCTTTTTTTTATGACACAACGCAGTTCTGTTGTATTTTTTTCTAGATTTGTCGCAACTAACACTTTTGTTCTTAATGTCTGGTCTGCAAACAGTACTGCACTTTTCACACTTTTTTCACTTAATAGAAGTCCATGATTCTGTAAAACATGAATAAGATCTGTTTTTCCATAAAATTTAGATTGAAAGTCTAACCATAGCACAGATAACACACATTTGTCATTGTCACTGAGAAGAATGAGGCAGGTCACCGGTGTAGGCCAGAAGTGTGCAGGGGTTATTTGCATACTCAAAATAGCTTAAGCATTGACTGTATTGTTTGAGTAGTTAAGCAATTAAAAATCTTAATAGAATTGAGAAAATATGCAAGGAAACTTTTTTACGTAAAAGCGTCTAAAATGCGATCATATATGAAAAGTAGATGGCCGTGTATATTTGCATTATAAAGTATATGGAGTATTACACTAAAACTTTAATGATCAATTAAAATCTCTGCTAAACTGCCGCCTCCTGTAAAACGGTGTGCGAGTTGCGCGCCAATTGATTCTTTCGCGCCGAGCGAGTGGATTTCGCCGCCGGAGCACCGAGTGGACTTGTGAGCGGCGCTGTCCGCGGCCTTTCCCTTTCCTTGTGGCGTTGTCGTTGGTGCAGGTTAGTTCCTGTGCCGACGACTGTAACCATTCGTACTCTACAAGAATATCATCTTCAGTTTGCCCTAGCTCAGTGCGTCCAAACCGTGAAGATTATCATTATTGTAATTATTGCTACTCACTATTACCATTTTCACTATTCTTAACATGACCTTTATTACTCTGTTATTATCATTATCATTATTATAATGATAATAATAATAATAATAATAATAATAATAATAATAATAATAATAATAATAATAATAATAATTATTATTATTATTATCATTATTATTATTATTATTATTATTTTTATCATTATTATTATTATTATTATTATTATTATTATTATTATTATTATTATTATTATTATTATTATTATCTTCATCATTACTATTACTATGATGATCATCATTGTTATCATCATAACCATTATCATTATCAAAATTGCTATAATTATTGCTATCAATATTGTCATTATCACTATCATAGTTAATACTGTTATTATCATTATCATCACTGGTATTATTTTTATTATCATTATTACTATTGTTATTTTCATTACTATTAAAAATGTTATTATTCTTTCTATGATAATGTTAATAATTATTGCTATGATTATGACTGTGATAATAATAACAGTAATGGTGGTAATAATGATAATAACAATGATAATAATAGTGTTAATGAAATATATTTTCATTATTGTTACCATTGCTATTACTATTGATATTATCATTATCATTGTTTTTCGTGTTGTAATATTACGATTTTTATCGTTATTATTATTATTATGCAAATAATGATACATAGATTATAATAATAGCAATGATGATAATAACAAAGATAATAATAATAATAATAATGATAATAATAATAATAATAGTAATAATAATAATAACAATAATAATAATAATAATGATAATAATAATAATAATAATAATAATAATAATAATAAAATCATCATCATCATCATCATCATCATCATCATCATCATCATCATCATCATCATCATCATCATCATCATCATCATCATCATCATCATCATCATCATCATCATCATCATTACTACTATCACTATTATGATTATAATCATCATTATTACCTTTATTATGATCATTGCCATATTATTATGATCATACTGCTACGACTACTGCTATTGATAATTATATTAATATTATCATCATTATCATTATCATTCATGCTAGAAATATGAAAATGGGAACTGAAATGTTCAAAAGGAAGCACACGAAAAAGTGAGAAAAAGGACTCTAATTCATTTTAGCTCGAGATAAATCATATCGCGACCTTGGAATGATACGCCATTATCATTCCTTTGTGCCTTCGTGTGAGCTGGTGCTCGGGATTCAGAAAAAAACTATCTACATACATACGTACATGCATGCATGCAGGCATGTCTGCTTACATACATACATACATACATACATACATACATACATACATACATACATACATACATACATACATACATACATACATACATACATACATACGTGCAT
>NC_051398.1:21880635-21885635 GCF_015228065.2 Penaeus monodon | reverse complement strand
AATGATATTATTATCCATCTCTGTACAAAACTAACGCGCCATATAAGCGCAGATAAATGATAGATTTTATAAGAGGAGCAATCTATAAAATCCTGTGGTGATTAGCACCCACAGTGCCTTTATGCCCTGCGGCCGACAGAGCCAAAGAATGCCCTGACACGGGAGTCAACATCAACAGAGCGCGAGTAAACAAACACATGGTTACACTTAGCGTCAGAGCCGGGGTCCAGTATAAGTGAAATCCATGTTTTATTCATTCTACTTTGCTAGATATTCCGATACTGGTTTCCAAGCATGTTGGGAATCCCGTTCTAATACTTGAAAATGTGCTATACCTATCTGAAGAGGTTGTATATGTGTTTGTTAGTATATCCTTGCGAGTAGAGGAAGAGAGAGAGAGAGAGAGAGAGAGAGAGAGAGAGAGAGAGAGAGAGAGAGAGAGAGAGAGAGAGAGAGAGAAGAAAGAAGGTACGGAGGGAAGGAATGAAAGAAGAAGGGGGGGTAGGGAGGGATAGAGGAAGAGAGAGAGACCTAGCACATATCTACAAGCAGGGTGGTAATTAAAAGCAAGAGAAGACATGCCCTTTTTACGCATTTATTTAATTTACATTTATGATCTCCAAACAATTAAATGTTCACTTATCGTAATATCCCTGTAGTATGGCCACAACGTTGCACCTTACCCACGAACAAATGAATCTGTCCACACTTTACTTTTAGCTAATCCTGGCGATAAAAAGAGCTTACCTTTACCCCCACCCCCATCTCTTACTATCGCTGCCCAACACTATTAATGAAATGACAACACTTATCTCCTAACTAGATACCCCGTCTCAACCCCTCTATGAAGTGTGTTAATCATATGAACCGGATAAGCAAGTCGAGATTGGCTCCCCTACAGGCGCTACAAACGAGCAGATCAGCTGTTGCTCCTGCTATAGTTGAGCGCATCGGGCCGCTATCTTCAGACCATCGCGCTGGACGAGTTGGCCAATTTGAAACCCATTTCTCGCTACATTATCAGTGCATTGTTAGGCGGCGCGTTAAATGGCTGTGAGGCGCCGCGGAATCTATCGTCACACCGTAAAAATTGGCGATGTCACTGTGGGGGTGGGGGTGGGGGCGGAGAGGTTATCTAGGGTCGAAGTCGTGGCAGTTCTAGGTGAGAGGAGGGGAGAGAGAGCGCTGGGGGGGGGGGGTCAGGTGAAAAAGGTTACAGAATATATGGATGAAGAGACCGCAAGTATTTGGTCATGGTGTTGCTGATTTTTGCAAGCTGCGTTTGTTTAAGGGGTGTAACCTCTGGACGCGCCTATCATAACGAGAAAGAATGCTCGATTAGTTCCAATTAATTATTTGAGTAGCCTTACTGGCTTCTTCTCTTATTAGTGCCGTGGCTTTTTTTATGCTGTGATGTTTTTAGATGAAACATAATAAGGAGAAGCGAAAAGGGAGGGAACGTAGTCCTGGAAAAAGAATCTCGCTCAGAAAATACTATCAATGTTATCACTCACGTAAGAGCTAGAAAGAAGACTTTAAAATAGAAACACTTTAGGCATAGTGATGCAGACGGGTGACATCTTTTAAAAGAAGGTCATGCCCTCGGCGTTCTGAGGCCCGAGAATTTTCCTAATGCTGCACCTAATGGCTTAATGCTGCAGCTGTCAAACAGAAGTTCCTTCACCGGTGTTGGGAAATTACGTAATGATGATGATTCCGTCTCGGAATCTCGGATAAGAATCTCTGGCTCTGACCATCCTGTGAGATTAGATTAGCTGAGGTGGTCGGGCAAGGCGTAGGACAGAAGCGGTGGAGAAGGAGGTGGCGAGGTGGCGGGACGAGGAGGGCGGGGAGGCGAGTAGGAGCTGGGAGGGGGAGGGGGGAAGGGGGGGAGAGAGAAGAGAGAGAAGAGAGGGGAGAGGGGAGGGGGAAAGGGGAGGGAGTGAGGAGGGTAGAGATGGAGAGGGGAAAGGGGGAGGAGCGACGCAGAGAGAAGGGGGGGAGAGAGAGAGAGAGAGAGAGAGAAGAGAGGAGAGAAGAGAGAGAGAGAGAGTATAGAGGAGAGAGAGAGGGAGGAGTAGAGAGAGGAGAGGGAGAGAGAGCAAGACAGGGAAGAGAAAGACAGGGAAGGGAGAGAGAGATAGAGATAAGATATAAGATAGGAGAGAGATGAGATAGGATAGATAGAGAAGAATTAAATAAATAGATGAAGATAGATTAGATAGTCGGGGGGAGAGAGAGAGAGAGAGAGGAGAGAGAGAGAGGATAGAGGGAGGACAGAGACAGAGGAAGAGAGAGAGAAGAGAGAGGAAGGCAAGCAGACAGACGGGCTGATAGAGATGAGAGAGAGAGAGAGAGAGAGAGAGAGAGAGAGAGAGAACGAGAAGAGGAGAGAGAGAGAAGGGAAAAAAGGAAAGAAAAAAAGAAGAGAGAGAGAGAGAGAGAGAGAGAGAGAGAGAATGAGATAAAAAAAACCGAAGAGAGAGAGGAGGAGAGAGAGAGAGGGAGAGAGGGAGAGAGGAGAGAGAGAGAGAGAGAGAGGAGGAGAGTGCGGGAGGAGGGCGGGGGGGCGAGAGGAAGCTTGGGAGGGAGGGGGGAGGGGGGGTAAGAGGAGAGAGATAGAGGGGAGGGGGGGGAAGGAGAGCGAGAGAGAGGAGAGGGAGAAGAGAGGAGAGAGAGAGAGAGATAGATAGAGCGAGAGAGAGAGAGAGAGGAGAGAAGAGAGAGAGGAGAGCAAGAGAGAGAGAGAGAGGAGGAGAGAGCGAGAGAGGAGAGAGAAGAGAGAAGAGATAAGGGTAGGAGAGGGAGAGCGAGACCAGTAGAGAAGGAGAGAGAGAATAGAGAGAGAGAGAGAGGAGTAGTAGAATGAGAAAGCGAGCGAAAGCGAGCGAGAGAGAGCGAGAGGTAAAATGAAATAAAAAGAGAGAGTAGGAGAGGAAGAGAGAAGAGATAAGAGAGAAGAGAATATGAGAGAAGTAGGGAGAGTAGAAGAGGAGTGGAGGTGAGGAGAGAGAGAGAAGAGAGAAGAGAGAGAAGGAGGGAGAGAGGGATGAGGAGAGAAGAGAAGAGAGGA
Source organism: Penaeus monodon (assembly GCF_015228065.2). Lineage (NCBI taxonomy): Eukaryota > Metazoa > Arthropoda > Malacostraca > Decapoda > Penaeidae > Penaeus > Penaeus monodon. The sequence continues at coordinate 21,882,562 of NC_051398.1, read as the reverse complement.
GTAGAGAGAGAAGCTGAAAGAGAGGAGAGCGAGTAAGAGAAAGATGAAGAGAGAAGGGCTAGAGAGGGAGAGAGAATGAAGGAGAATATATAGATGAGCGACATAGAGAGAGAACGAGATAATGAAAATTAGAGAGACTCAATAGAGAGAGAGAGAGGTAGAGAGGAGAGAGGACGAGAGATATAGAGAGAGAGGAGAGAGATAGAATAAGAGAGATAGCTATCTACTTCGAGAGAAATAAAAATGTTACAATAAAGAAAAACAAAAACTATACTTATTATCTTCGCATATAGTTATGGTTATATCTAGTTTTTATAAGTATTTCTCATATCTATATATATCTCTATTATATACGTGTGATATATTATGATATGTATTCTCATCATACTCTATTACCTACTTTATTTCCTGTACTATACAACTCTGACATCTATATATTCTATGAGACTATACTACTGACATAATATTATGTAATATTATCATTCACCTATGTGATATCTATATACCTCTATACTTATGCATATATTCTTATTAATCATGATATATATCTCTCCATACTTCTATACTCACCTCATCAATCGTTTATTTATATTATTTCTTATTTTAATGATACTCTATCTCTTCTCTTGCCGTCTCTGCTCTTATACTCCCCTTCTATCCTCTCTTCTTTCTCTCTCTCTCTTCTCTCCTTCTGTTCTCTTCTCTTCTCTCCTTCTTTGTTCCTCTTCCTTCTCTCTATATACTCTCTCTCCTTCTCTTCCTTATTTTTTTTATCTTCCTATTCCTTTTTGCTACTCTTCTTCCCTCTTCATATTTTTATTCTCTCTTTCAATCTCTCTCCTCTATTTCTCATCATTCTCTATCTCTTTCTCCCCCTCACACCACTATCTTTCTTCTTCTCTATCTTTCCTTTGATTTCTCTACCTGTCTTTTTTTCAAGGTAACAGTTCACATGTACTTCATCATAATGTGAAAGTGGAAGTTTGTATTAAGGTTTCTTAATCTCACCGTATCTACTGCAAGTGAGGTTTTCGATCTTAAAATCATGCAACTGGGTAAATTTCCATTTGTCGCAGTTAGCTTAAGTGTTATGAATTATAGTCTTTGGTTGACTTAAATCGGTCAACTCTACGGGCTTATCCGGCCAACTTTCACAATGCGTCACTATTACTGCTAGAATTTCTTTCGAGTTGTGGTGCACTGTGGTACACGACTGAGGTCAAGGCAATTGGCCGAAAAGGGAATATAAAAGTTGAGGGAATCAAGACAAACAACAAACATACAAAAAAAAAGAGCGATTTGTGTGCGTGTGTTAGCACTGGTGTCGCGCGTGTGTGTGTGAGTGTGTGGTGTGTGTGTGTGTGTGTGTGTGTTGTGTGTGTGTGTGTGTGTGTGTGTGTGTGTGTGGTGTATATGGGTGTGTGTGTGTACTGTGTGTGTGTATGTGTATGTGTGTGTGTGTGTGGCGGTGTGCGTGTGTATGTGTATGTGTGACATATAAGCGGCATGTGTGTATCTACGTGTAAGTAGTGAACAATGGTAACTCACGTAAGGGCTAGTTCGCGGTGCGCGTGAGCATGGCGAACGTAGTTACGTGTAGGCGTACGTTACTCATGTAGATGTTTATATACAAATCAGGCTCTTGCACATTTACATAAACAATGTGCTAATCTTACAAAAAATGATATCAGTATTGTTTTTTTTATTATGAGAGCACATAGTTTTGGACCATTACTGCCGAATCCTATATCCTTTCTACTTCCGATAATAATAATAATAATGATAACAGTAACAGTAAAAACGATAAAGGTAATAATTATAAGAACTATAAATATAATAACAACACTACAATTGCAAGAACTAATATCATTAGTAAAATAATATCAATAATGATAAGAACAATAACAATAATAGTATTAATGATGAT
>NC_051398.1:21867516-21870016 GCF_015228065.2 Penaeus monodon | reverse complement strand
ATATATATATATATATATATATATATATATATATATATATATATATATATATATATATATATATATAAAGATGCAGAACGGTATGCCACCTCGAATTTCTTTACTGCACAATTTCAGTACGAAGAAGGGCGTCACAATTCGTTTCGATGTACAAACTGTGTCGACTTCAGTGTAAATCGTTATAACAGTTTACCCATTTTTTACCAGACCAGCGTGATGGAGTCCCGTAATCGCAAGGCTGTCAGGGCGTTGCATCTGTACAATTAGCGATCATTTTTGAGCCGGAGGGTGTGGCGCGCCCTATAAGGTCAGCTTGATTGTGTTAGATAGTCTTAATCAATACACTGTTGATAAGTTTGACCTGGGGCTAAAAATGTGAATGTACGATGGTGAAGAGCGAAAGACAATGAAAAAATAAAGCAAATAGAAAAAGGTTATATAAAAATCAAAAAGTAAGGAGAGAAAAAGAAGAGAAATTCGTATTCACCGGAACTGGGGTGACCTCTTCCTTCTTTTCTGACCGCCCCCCTTTCCCTCCCCTCTTATACTCGGGTCAGTTGTCCTCCCGTTGTTACTCCTTAACTTACTCCTTTACCTGAAGCTGTGTCTTACCTTCCGCCCCCTGGCACGAGGTGTTCCCAGGGTGTCGCTGAGGTGTGGGTGACACAAGGGTGTATCTCCTGTGTCATCGGCTGGGCGCGGCGAATCACGATGGCGTTTTTTAAAGACAGTGGTTCAAGGCGAGGATTATCGCCCGCGGCGACTTGCCTGATCCGTGGGAGCGGCAATGGCGCGGCGCCCGGAGGATCACGGAAACTTTTGGGATGACGTCACCGTCGGGCGCGGGGAGGTGGCTATTGCTTGTGGGCGCTTGGCGTTGCCGCCTCCTCCCTCGGTCTCTCTCGCACAACGTACATATATGTATGGTTGTATGCAGTGAGATACACACACACACACACACACACACACACACACACACACACACACACACACACACACACACACACACACACACACACACACGCACACAAACACACACACACACACACACACACACACACACACACACACACACACACACACACACACACACACAAACACACACACACACACTGATAGATTGGTAAGTGGAGAAGTAGATGGACAGAGAGTTAGATAGGTAATTAGACAGATAGATATAAAGGTAGATCAGAAGATGAGTAGACAGATTGATAGATAAGGCGTACCTATTCTTCAGACGAAGACACACGTATGGTCATGACCACAAACCTCACTAAATCTGTGGAAATGAGTACCAGAAGAAGAAAACAAAGTACGCTGTAGTGTATAAAAAACAGGTTGATCAAACTAGGTTTCACACACAAACATACATATATATTTATACGGAAAACGTATATTCGCTTGTCTTGTACGTACGTATGAGTATTTTTGTGCCTATACTCTCATACACATTAAAGAAAAGGTTAATGCTATCAGCAGCAACATATTTCATGTGGAAAATGATACGTTGCCCTCATGATCCTCAAAATATCATGTACTGCATAAATTTTAGCTTGATTTTCCCTCTTGTAACGTATTAATCATAATCACAGCCTTGAGCCTTGTCATGTATTAATCATCTCCCTGTAGAGAACCTTTGGCCCATATTTCATCATTTCTTAAACATATCATTTATCTGTTTACACCTGATTTTTTCATATAAGTGCAGGTGACGACGGCGTGAAGGCGGGGCGAGCACTTACGAGGGGGAGGGGGTCATGTACAGGCGTGACGTGGAAAGAGAGTAGAAGGGGGGAGGGTGCAGTGAATTCACCAACAGAACCTCTATTTCTGTACTTAAGGATCTCAGAAATGTATAGGGACAAGGCATTAGAAGTGCGACTATTTATCAAATGATACATATGGCTATCTTGAAATACGTATGGGTTTACTCTAACCTGCAAACGAGATGCCCCAAGCACTTTAGCATAAAGTGGAGCAAAAGATACTTGCGAGGTTCATAAGCGAAAACACGAGCTGCGATCCCGAGCGTGAGCTAATGAGTATATTTGTTGCAAGTTCTCTTGACGGCCTCGCCCTTTGGCAGCGACGGGTTCGTGAAGGAGGCCGATATCAGAAGGCTTTTCGGGCAGGCTTCTTGCCGCAAACTTTGCTAGGCCATTTATCCATTTATCTTTTACCTGCTCATCTGTTCGTTTATTCATTGTTGTCAGTATCATTACTATCATTACTGTGATAACAGTAATGCTGATGATATAAATAATTATGATGATAATCATTGATAAACAATTAGTAATAATTATAACAGTAACAATAATAAGGATAATGATAACAGCAATGATAATGATAATAATAACAACAGCAACAGTGATAGTAGTAGTAGTAGTAGTAGTAGTGTTAATAAAAACTGTTACAGTTATTATCATTATCATTATCATTATCATTATTTTTTTTTTTATTATTATTATCTTTAATATCATCATTATTAACAATAGTATTA
>NC_051398.1:21815016-21817516 GCF_015228065.2 Penaeus monodon | reverse complement strand
GGAGGTGGCCTGGATGAGACTGCCAACGTTGCCTGGCGTGGCCGCGAGCGAAGGTCAAACCAATTGGTCATGTCAAGAAATTACTTTTACGTAAAAGAAAAGAAAAAAAAGAAAAGAAAAGAAAAATATTTGCAAGCTTGACCGTTTACTCTGACTATATATTCATTCTGTTTCACTATTATGGACGTTTCTCCGATTACATCAAAAGAGATTTTCAGTCTTGATTTGTTATAATTAAATTTCAGAGAGAGAGAAAGAATTATCACAAACCACCGTTTCCTAAGCAGTTCTGATAAACACTAATTTACGTGACCCATCCAGTACTGGTACTAGCACCACGGACTTGAAGCGTGGCACCATGGCCACCTGTTACGGGTCACTGGCACAATGCCATAACTGCTTGAGGTTGAAGCCGTGAGTAAGCTAAACATTTTTTCTTGTTCATTGATTCTTGTATATAATTATCATTTTTATATACAAAATTACTTTTTGTAAAAAAAAAAGGAGAATCGAGGCATTTTCTAAGAAAATCGCTTACTTTCTCATAACAAAATGCGTTGATTATCAGTAATTTACAAAATACCCTAAAACCATATATGATAAAGTGGATACCGCTTTAACATATCTATAATATATACATACATACATACAAACATAAATTATGTATATGTATGTATACATAATGTTTGTATGCAGGTATACATTATAGATATGTTAAAGCGGTATCCACTTTATCAAATTATGTATATGTATATATATATATATATATATATATATATATATATATATATATAATATGCATTAATATATATTATATAATATATATATAATATATATATATATATAAATATATATATATATATATATATATATATATAATAATGATATATATATATATATATAATATTATATATATATTTTATAATATATATATATATATATATATATTTATATATATATATATATTATATATATATATATAATATATATATATATATATTATCTATATATATAATATATATATATATACCTATATATATAATATATATATATATATATATATATATATTCTTATATATATATATATATATATATATATTATATATATATTTATTATATATTCTATATATATACAGACACGATGTAGCCTCCGATTGGAGACATGGTTCTGCCAACTGTACCCCATGATCCGGCGAAGAAACTTGTTTCAGAAGGCATCAAGACAAGACGCTAAGGCACTAGAAGACGTCCAGGTTACGCTTTCATAGAAAAAAACTGGCAGTATCAAGGCCTTGGAGACACGTAGCTATGTTCTCTGTGACTTTAAATTCCTCACTGCAAGCATGGAACGACCGAACAGGTTCCTCTAACAGGCCTCCAAACTCCTGAATCTTGAACTTGGGCCAGGAGACCTCTAGGCCCAAGGGCTTCGCCTCATTGCTATATGCATCAAGAGCTGCCACCCCTGAATTAACAGGGAAGAAGTTTGACGGGCCCCCACCACACTTCACAGCAATTTCAGTACCGGTATACAGGCTTGCTATTAGGCCAATAATCCATATCAGAATTCCCCTAAGTTTCAGAATCCCCCATAGCGATTCTCGTTGCTCCGAAGTCAATGTAAGCTGCAAGCTTACGACGGCATTTCACAATTACTCGAAGCGCAAGGATACGGTCTATTGTGGACTTGCCAGGAGTGAATCCAGACTGCTCCAGTCTCTGGTGCCTTAGTAGGTGGTCGTGGATCCGTTTCAGAAGAATGTGGGCGAAAACCTTGTCTGGTATACTGAGCAGTGTAATGCCACAGTAGTTGCTACAGTCCCAACGATCCCCTTTCCCCTTCCAGAGAGGGATGACTACGCCCTTCAAGAGGTCAGGGGGAATAGAACCAGACTGCCAGATGGTAGTCAAGACTGCATGCAGGCCCCGTGCCATAGGTTCACCCCCAGCCTTTAGCAGTCCAGCAGGGATATCACATATTCCTGCAGCTTTCCCACCCTTCAGCTTGGAAATCATCATCCTAACCTCAGTTAGGGTAGGAGTTCCTCGCTGATGGGTGGGTCTGGCACAAGTATTGTGATACCACTTGCATCCAAGCTAACTGTTGGAGGGTCTACCTGGTACAGCTGCTCAGAATACTCAACCCAACATTCACAAACCCCAACATGATCTGAGATGATCTGTCTATCCACTCAGTGGACTGCAGTCATCTGTGAGGAGGGCTTAGAGTTCAGCTTTCTCAGGGTTTGGTAAGCAATGGCCATCAACCTCCTCAGCAAGATTCCTGGTGACCTGTTCTTTGTCCCTTCTCGGCAGTGTCCGAGCCCAACACACCAAAGAGCGATGCAAGTCCTGAATACCATTCAGCCAAGCCATGTGACATGCTTCAGTGGCCTCCCATGTCTCCAGGGAGGCGAAATTCTGCCTTGCCCTTGGGCGGACGCCAGTGGACTCCAATGCTGCTTCGAGTGTTTCGCACTTGAAGGACTCCCACAGAACA
>NC_051398.1:21805016-21807516 GCF_015228065.2 Penaeus monodon | reverse complement strand
TCAAAAACTTAGTTAAATTATATAGAGTGTACTTTAAAACCTTGTGAAAGAATTCCGTTCAGTCCAGTTTACTTGTTTAATATTCCTGTTTTTGTTTCTTGAGTGAATATTTAGATCTAATTTTTCGGTGGTTAATATGATGATAAGACCAAAAGTTGGGAAAATGCGCTGTCCAGCAGTGACGCTGGATAGCACATTTTGAAAAATCGCCACTCTACTGTGTTTTAGACTATGTTACGCCGTTGCAAGGACAAGCCTGCCAGGTAAATATCACACCCACAAAATGCAAAAAGTAAACTTACAATGACATGACAGGGTAGCAGTCATGCCATACATTACTGCAGATAGTGAAGCTAATGAAATGAACTCTTGATTTTTATACTTCGTTGCATTTATTGATTTATCTATTTCCTGATGGACTATCATTAACTCAAGGTAAACTAAATTGTTCTAGCTAACTGAATCTAATCTAGCAGTCACAATTTAAAAAATCGTTCGAATTGAAATAATCAAAACTTAAGTGACCTAACTTGGCCTAACTTAATGTAACTTAACTACCCTTTGTACCCTAACCTAATCTAACCCAGCCTAATTTGACTTGATTAAAGATTAAACCAAATGTAACCTCCTGTAAACAAGCTTAGCTTGCTCTTACCTAATCCAACCTTACCTATTTAAATTTGACCTAAGCTAATCAAATACAAACCGTTCTAACTCAAAATATATTTAACAAACTTAATAAGATTAAAGTAAGCAACGTTAACCTAACTCGTTCAAGTCTGGGCAAATGAAATCTAAATAAACCTAATGGTACTTAGCCAACTTATGCTTAGTATAATTTGCTCTAAACTAATATAAATTGATCTATCCTAAATTGGTCAAAGTTAACCTAACTAACCTAACCAATGCTATCTTATCCTAACACCTAACCTTGACCTAATCTTGACTAACCTACCCCATTATATACTTAAATTTACCAAACTAGCCCTCTGACCTAATCCAAGCTCTTGCAATATAACCTAACCAAAATAAAGCAGATCAAATTAGTGTTAGTTGGCTTACCCTAATCTCACTTGGTTCAACTCAGACAATACAACCTGAGCTAAATTATTCTAATCTTGTTGTATTTGACCACACATAATTCACCAACACTTCATAATACTGACTTAGAATGTACAATTCATTGTTTTAATGAATCCTTCTTGTTAATGTCATGTGTAAGAGAGCGTTAGTAGTCTACGCAATGCGGAGGGTAACTTAAATGTACTGTTAGTAATCCCAAATGCAAAATACATAACTAAATAGGAACTTTATAAGGAATTCATATGCATAACAAACCTGACTACAGCTAAAATTAATACAACGTACAACAATCACACCAGATTTATACTGGTTTGGCTTTGTCTAGCCTGATCTAGGTTACTATAACTTCAGCTAATCTTATCTGATTCAACGAGAGTCGATGCTATTAAACCTAATGTGATACATTTTCATTTGATCTAGGTACGAGTAGAAGATAAGACACCAGGGGCAGATGGTATCTTGACAGGGCTCTACAAATATAGCAGTAGGTCACCAGCTATACAGGCTCTTAGAAGTTCTCTGGTATGCAGAGCATACTCCCCATGACTACATATATGGATTGATCATCTGCCTAGACAAGCATAAATAAGGCACACTTGTATGTGACCACCACCGAGCTATTACTCTGCTTTCCACCTCTAGTTACATACTCGTCAGGAACAAAATCAATTAGAGTTATGTAGGTAAACCTATGATCTTTAGAATTTCAAGATGGACCTTACTAAGGCTGTAAACACTGGAGGGATAATTGTAGAATCTTCTGTCTGTCGAGACAAGACCATTAGCTAAATTTAATCTTTCCATTATGGCAAGGAGATCATGAGAACAACAGTGCGATATAAGACCATTCGTGTTATTGTCTTCTCTTTCATGCTTCAGGAACTATGACCAGGGTATAACGATCATGTTGAGGAAGGACGAGTCTTTCCAACTCTATTATTATAAAGTATTCGCAAGTATGTGGCCCTCACTTCCGTGTGAACCTCACTATGCTAATTAATGCCTGTGCCCGAAAGGCTGACATCCATAGAGACGTGCAGAACATTATCAGCGTTTTTTTAAACAAAATTACTACTATGAGCTTGCTGTCACTACACTGGCGTGTTGTTTCACTCAGGACCAGGTGTACACCATGAGATCCTGTAATCACAGTTGAGGATGAGCCGCCGAAGGAGTTCCATGCCAGAATGTATGAACAGACAACTGTCTCCGCCCAAATCGGCAAAGTCTGAACCACGTCGGGGCGACTGCAGCATGGGTTTTAGTCTGACCATGCGATCAGGCTCGGCTCCATGATCTCGGTCTACTACATAGCTGTACTGGTTAACCTGTTGTACAGCTGAAAATGGAGATGGCACAGAGTGGATCTGTAGACACTTAAATAGTTCTAATATATCGCCAAAGGATAAGGTACCCT
>NC_051398.1:21792516-21795016 GCF_015228065.2 Penaeus monodon | reverse complement strand
CTGATGTGACATTATTTTTCAAAGAAAATAATATCCAAGTCCCACACAATTACGAAAACTTTATAGATTCCGACAAATACTATTAAACAGACAGACACGCTTTATGGGGCAGACACTTTCATAGTGAATAGTGACAAGCCACACAAACACGCACAAAATAAGACTTACAGCGATACAACACGAAGAAACCGGTAACAAGACAGTGATATGCCACACACAGCTGGGTTGCAGCGGAGCGGGCTCGGCAGCCGTACAGCCATTACCTCCCCGCTGCGCTGGGGTCGTGAGGTGGCCGGATAGCGAACACCCTCCGCTCGTGGGTGTCCGGTTCACTTGTCGCGGGCCGGTGCCAACTTGATTGCATGCTGATATATTGGATAATCTCAGCCCCTGGTTATGATCTGGGACGGGGCAGAGCTCGATTGGAAGGGCGGCGGGATGGTGCCAAGAGAATGGGCTTCACGACCGGGTTATAGCGGTCGTGGGGTGCGCTTCACGAGGTGCTCAGAGGCAGGCGGCGGCACCTGCCTGGTTTCAGAGCAATCGCCTTTATAGCTGTTAAAACTGAAGTTCTAGTTTATATGAAAATAAGGATGGTGCTCACAATAGCAATAGTCAATGAGGATATTCATGTGAAGGAAAATTGAAGTTAAAATTGCTGATAGTAATAAAACAATAATGATAAAAACTGGCATTGATAACAGTAACGATTATGATAGTACTAACAGAAACGGTGGTGGTCTTGATGATGATAATAATAAGGGTAACAGTGATGATAAAGATGATCACAGTTGTTGCAATAGTAGAACAACAGTGTCAAACAGAAAAATAAGGATTAAAAATAGACAAAAAATAGAAACAAAGATAGGGACACAGACGTAGAAAAAAGAGAGAGATAAAGGCAAAACGTAAAGCTAAGACTGAGGCTGAGAGAGGTAGAGAGAGAGAGAGAGAGAGAGAGAGAGAGAGAGAAAGAGAGAGAGAGAGAGAGAGAGAGAGAGAGAGAGAGAGAGAGAGAGAGAGAGAGAGAGAGAGAGAGAGAGAGAGAGAGAGAGAGAGAGAGAGAGAATTAGTTTTAGATATGAAACATAAAAAAATCGAACTTTTGGTGCTCTTCTTTCTAAATCTGATCAGTTGATTATCAGTTTCGACTTCAAGCCTTTTCTGTGCAAGGATCCCACCTCCAAATGATACTTAAAAACGTCTACAGCTTTAGAAATATTTGGTGATAAAACTCCATCGGACCTGGCCTCTACATCCATGAATAAATTAACAATCATATACCGAACAAAAACAGGAATAAAATCCGATTATACGATCGTTCGTAATAGATTTTTTCCCTCTCGCTTCACCAGACTGACCGAGACATACTCGATCCGACATGTGAGCGCCATGAAACAAAAATTATGATTATTTGATCCGATACCAAATTATGCATTGTTTGCCCAAGAGAAAGACCAATTGGACCCAGTTTGATGGACACTTAGGGCAGATAATGCGGCCCCCATGAAATTGAGGTCAACCCATAAGCACTCTTGCCTTTTACTCTTTTTCGTAATGAGAAGTCTCGGCTGGCCTCGGTTCTGGGGCCGCGGCTGCCGCTCTGTCTGTCTGTCTGCCTATCACTTTGTACATTCATAGACAGCATAGAAATTGATGTATCTGCATTTTTATTTTGAACATTTATAAACAATACTATTATTACTATTAATATTACTATTATTTCCATTATTATTACCACTTCAACAGCTAACGATGATGACAGAAATAGTAACATGGATTAGTAACAATATAATATGAAAATAATAGAATTGTTACAAATAATATTAATAAGCAGAATGGGAAACAATGTGCATATACTTTCCTTATGATGATGATTTTAAATATTTGATAATGAAGATGATACAAATACTGTTATTGCTTTTACTAGCACTGCTGCCACTACTTCTACTTCTACTATCACTACTACTACTACTACTACTTCAACAGCTACAATTACTTCTATTGTTATTTCTACTACCACCACTACTACTACTACTACTACTACTACTACTACTACTACTACTACTACTACTATTACTACTACTACTACTACTACTGCTACTACAACTACTACTTCTACTACTACTAATATTATTACTATTACTACTCCTACTACTGCTGCTGCATCCACTACTACTACTACTATTACTACTGCTAATTCTTATAATAATAATGGTAATAACAGTAGTAGTAACAGAAATACAATAATAATAATGATAATAGTGATAATAATATCATTAATAATGATGATAATTTTAATAATGCACTTATGAAACAAGAAGGACATTGATGCATACATTAACCTAGATTAAAAAATTGCATACATAATATGTATGGTTATAAATAGAAGAAAAGTTCACGCACACTGTGTAAGAAACATATACACAATATATGTACATGTGTGCGTGGGGGGATGAGAGAGTGTGCATACACATGTGTTATATCGGCGGTCGTGACA
>NC_051398.1:21767516-21770016 GCF_015228065.2 Penaeus monodon | reverse complement strand
GGGGGACGGGCGGCGGCGGTCTCAGCTGATGGTGTCGGCGAGGCGAGATAAAGTGCTGATGGTTCGTGAGGAGGGATATAGATCTTACTGGGTGCTCTTTGGGGACATCCCTTGTCCCTATTTTGTTGCTTCTTTGTGTCTATCTGTCTGCCTCTCTCTCTCCCTTCCCTCTTTTCCTTTCTCTGCCTCTCTCTTTTCCTCCTTATTTCTATTTCTCTCCCTACCCTTCCCAACTCTCTCTCTCTTTCCCTCCCTCCCTGCCTCCTTGCCTTTTTCCCTCTATCTCCGTCCCTCCCTCCTTTCCCCTCCCTCTCTCTTTCTTTGCCTCTCCCTCTTCCTCCCTATTTCTAGCTCTCTCGCCACTCTTCCTTTCTCTCTCTCTCTCTATCTCTATCTCTATCTCTATCTCTATCTCTATCTCTATCTCTATCTCTATCTCTATCTCTATCTCTATCTCTATCTCTATCTCTATCTCTATCTCTATCTCTTTCTCTCTCTCTCTCTCTTTCTTTTCCTCTCCTTCTCTCGCTATTGCTTGTCTGTCTTATTCTTATACATTTTTTAATTTAATCAGTTAAAAATACCAGATAACTCAAGGCATGACTAAGAATAGACACTAATATCATCTAAGCATTCTTTCCCCTGTTAAAGGTAGCCTCTTACATCGGTATAATAAGCGTCGGACATCAATAAAGACAGCCTCAATCATCAATAAAAGTAGCCTTTAACATCGATAAAAACAACGTTTAACATGCAAGTGTCTGTTATGTCGACTGAAGTATCCTGAAACGCCCATAAAAAATAGCAATGAAGCGAGATATACCAGCTAATGATTAGCCCATTACATCATGGAAAAGGCTCTTAATAACTAATATATCGGTCTATAGGTTTTGTTTCTTTCTTTTCTGCGAAGAAAATGTCCAACAGAGTCCAAAGAATGCTATAAAAGAACGTAAACAGAGAAAGAAACGCAAACTAGAGTAGAGAAAATAAATTGACAGGTATTTACAAACCTGTAAATCGGTAGCTAAATCGATAGACAACTGCATTAAATGGTTGTAAATATGAGACATAAAGAAAATGGCAGAACACAAAAAAGGCAAAAAACCGAAAACAAAACTACGTAAAGAACACAGCTGTTGTGGCCCCCTATTCCACCACATTTTAATAAATACTTTTCAGTATCAGAACTTATTATATTAGATTATTAAACGTTTAAAGGTTCTCATTAATTATAGTGTAACTTTGAATAGTTAATCAATGATTTCAAACTGACAATATTAATATCATTAATTAGTGCAATTCAAAGTTAAATCTTTGTAAAAAATCAATACATTTATCAAATGAATATCATCAATGCAATATAATAATATTGAAATACCAAACTTTACGTGAAATAAAACATAGTTAAGACATTATTTAGGTTCTTAACTCTTAACTAGATAGTTATGACTCAATGTTATATTATCATCGATCATTAAACTTGATGAAAACAAAATCAATGATATGCAAAACTACGTCATTTCTTCATGAATCAAAAGCTATAAAACAAAATAGCAATCATTAAAAAAACAATCAATTATTCAGTATCTCATAGTTAATAATGAATCAGATATTACACAAAATAATCATGATCACCAGACAAGCAATTAGTTAAATTGCTATAAACATGCTCAGTAAATAAAATATTATGCTAAAAGAAAATAATCATAAGAAAAGAAAAAAAAATAGTTAATTATAACAAACACAAATTAAGTTGTATTTCTATGTGAAAATGTGAATCAAACATCAAGCAAGTAAAAGGAATAATCATGACAAATTCTTGATAGACAAAAAATCCACCTTACGCTCCGTCGGAAAATGACAGGACTCGTCACTGTCAACGCACTTCCGCTGAGCTATCAATCTTAGAAAGCACTTAATTATTTAATTACACTTATAAACTAACCTATCTATTCTCATTAACTGTTAATAAAGAAGCTATATCTAACACAATATTGATATATGACCTTGATGTCTAGTACATTTATAAACTATTAATTGTTAACACAATATTACCGCAACATTAGTTAAATTTTGAGAATCAAGTTGTTTCATTGCATGTTCACAAAAATCTTAATTTACTTCTTAAATTTACCTATATTTCAGAATAGCACTCCCATGTTACTACCTTCCATTTCTTATTCTTGTCCAATATGTTCCATCACGATTGTGCACTAAAATACTTCAAACGGGCTTACCAAGAAGAAAAAGTTATTGGACGCTACTCGGAAACCTAAACCACTTTCTCCGACACTAAGCGTCCTTCTCTTTTCGATGTGGAGCTCATCAGGTCGCGCCCTTGCTGGCTATCACTTAATTATTTCTTATAGTTGGAAAGATACCCGCATCAGGACTTTTCTATATCTCAACACTGTATTTATCACTTCTAACCTTTTCTACCTGCCACCCGATCTCATTTCTTGTTCCCAAACTGGTTCACTATGATTTACATTGCGAT
>NC_051398.1:21760016-21762516 GCF_015228065.2 Penaeus monodon | reverse complement strand
CCTTCGTCGTTGCGTTTTTATGTCTTTACGTCCATCCCCTCGAATTCGCCGAATATATCTCAGCGCGACGCTGAGATATATTCGGAGGAGGCGGATAGGCGTGCGCAGGGAGGAGTGATGAAAAAAGGCCACTGATAAAAAAAAAAACGAGAGAGAAAGAAAAAAAAGGTATGATTGTCTGGGAACCTCAACGAACAAATTATAGTCACTCTAGCGTGAATGTTTGGACGAGAAGGAAGGCAGTGAGGAAGGGAGAAGTGAAGGGGGAGGAGGAGAGATAAAAGAGGAGGAGGAACAGGGTGGAGACTGGGGTGGAGGTGGAGTGGGGAGGGGGGGGGCAGAAACGTACGCTCCCACGGGAGAAGCAACCACGAGGAACATGTAAGTGAGGTCAGATATGGAAAACGAGGTTACTATTACTCCGTTCGGGAAGGAAAAGTGAAGGAGAAAGGAGAGACGAAGTACTCGGTTCGATGAAAAGGGGAAAGAGGAAGGTTAGGAAAATATTAGCATACCATCGTGGCAGGGGAAGGGGGGGCTATATGTCGTATCTAAAGACGCTGGAAGAGTGAGAAAATGAGAGGCAAGAAGGAAAATTTATTTTGAAAGCAGAACGACTTTTTAAAATAAAATACTTAGAATTAGAAACAATAAGCGGTTAAAATACAAAAAGATAACGAGGAAACAGAAACTCCATAAATGGACGCATGAGTAATCTTGAAGCGAACAGTTGAATGAGATACTGTACTGATAAATGCACACACACGAGCACGCACACACACACACACACACACACACACACACACACACACACACACACACACACACACACACACACACACACACACACACACACACACACACACATATATATATATATATATATATATATATATATATATATATATATATATATAGAGAGAGAGAGAGAGAGAGAGAGAGAGAGAGAGAGAGAGAGATTAATATCATATTGTTACTATTACTATTTGTATTACCATTAAATAATTTTTTAACATCATTATTGTTATCATTATTATTACTACTAATATTATTATTATCATTATTACTATTATGAACATTATTATCGTTATTATTTTCATTATTATTATTATTATTATTATTATTATTATTATTATTATTATTATTATTATTATTTTGTTGTTGTTATTGTTATCATTATTATTATTATTATTATTGTTATTATTGGTATTATTATTATTGTTATT
Source organism: Penaeus monodon (assembly GCF_015228065.2). NCBI lineage: Eukaryota > Metazoa > Arthropoda > Malacostraca > Decapoda > Penaeidae > Penaeus > Penaeus monodon. The sequence goes on along the minus strand of NC_051398.1, from coordinate 21,761,290 downwards.
ATTATTATTATTATTATTATTATTATTATATTATTATTATTATTATTAATATATTATTATTATTATTATTATTATTATTATTTTTATTATTATTATTATTATTGTTATTATTATTATTATTATTATTATCATCATTACTATTACTATTATCAGTAATATCACTGTTGCATATTTTATCCTTTTTTTTTTTTTTTTTTTTTTTTTTTATCATCATCATCATCATCATCATCATCATTATCATTATCATCATCATTACCATCGTCATTATCATTGTCATTATACTGTTGTTAATATCATCATCATTTGATTATCAATATGAACGGTGTTATCATTATCATCATGAAAATATAAGTATCATTATCATATTATTATTGTCACCATTATCATTACCGTTATTAATAATATTATTATAATTAATAACAAAATTGATATTATTATTAACATTATCATATTCGGCATCATTATCGTTATTATTGTCATTATCGATATTATTATCATTATTATTATTATTCCCCTTTTATCTCAACTTAAAACACGCAAAAGATGCTGACTCCTACCCGCAGCCTCAGATATTCAGCGCATATCTCAGGGCAAGAGAAATGTTTGGATTGATGTCATGTAGCCACTTATGGAGGTCTTCGGAGGAAGTTCCTGAACCCTGAGAACTGTGGCGATCATTGCCACCTCCCAGAAATTCCAGATTATCTTTATTTCCCATTTCTGTTCCTGACTTTTGTTGACTTTCTCCCTCTTCTTTTCAACAGCTTGTATGTCAAAAGGACACGATGTTTTTTTTACAGTACGATCTACCGTCCTAAAACAAAGCGGCGTCTGCCCTGAAATAATAATTTATCTTATATATTTGTAGCTTCATGACATAATGGATTTCGACTCAGTCTGTGTTCAAACCTCTACTTGTCTGTTCTATGTCATAAGTTTTATACAAATGGACGATTTTGACATGCAGCAGTTTTACAGGAAGTATCTGGGCTCAGACAAAGGGTGGGATACTGTTTCGTTTCTACGCAAAGACCAGACAAGGAGGATATTTTTATTTTTGTCAATCAGGTGTATGATCGAAATCATTTTGGTAGCTTGTTCTTGTGCTGCCATTATAGACATCTGTGATTTTCTTCGAATATCCTTTTCTTAGCCAATTCTAGGTTTGTTCGTCTCGAAGCTCAGATATTCTTATGGAGTACGTTACACAAGAGCTGGCCTTTTATGTCCACTTCTCTGTTTCCGCAGGCTTTTCTGGTCTTTTTAAAAATTAA
>NC_051398.1:21735016-21740016 GCF_015228065.2 Penaeus monodon | reverse complement strand
TGTGTGTGTGTGTGTGTGTGTGTGTGTGTGTGTGTGTGTGTGTGTGTGTGTGTGTGTGCGTGTGTGTGTGTGTGTGTGTATATATTTATATATATATATATATGTATACACTCACACACACACATACATATATATATATATATATATATATATATATATATATATATATATATATATATATATATATATTTTTTTTTTTTTTTTTTTTTTTTTTTTTTTTTTTTTTTTTTTTTTTTTAAGTGCCCTGTCCTACAAGGACGTTGGCGACCATGGATTTCCATGGTTTTCATGGCACTTTAGAGCGGTGGTTTGCCGTTGCCTTCCGCCCGGTGTTTTTATCGAGTCACCATCTCTATTTACCCGGTTCTGGGACCGGCACTGACTTGGGCTGGCTTACCCACCCAGCAGCTAGGCAGGCAATCGATATATATATATATATATATATATATATATATATATATATATATATATATATATATATATGCATATATATATATATATATATATATATATATATATATATATATATATATATATATATATATATATATGTATACACACACACACAATGCACCAACATCCCTTTTTGAAAGAGAAGCAATTGTCAGGCAAAGCAGGACACGAGCATGAGGGGAAATAACCTGAAACTGGAATACTTGAGCAATGTTAAAAGTCGAGGTGACAAGCCGGTCGCTCTCTTCCTTTTCCAGGAAGTCACAGGCGACCGAAACTTCCCAATAAGAAAACTTCTCAATCAAATACCGATCAACTGAGAAAGAGAGAAATTATTCACACACACATACTATTCATACATATGAAGTGCTGAGAAAAAAAAAATTGTAAAGACCGGCTGTTAGACATCTTGAACAAAAGAAAACTAAAGTTTATTGGTCATGTGATGAGAAGTACAAGTATTGAGAAAAACTTGCTGACAGGGATGTTGATAGGAAACAGAGGAAGAGGCAAACCGAAGACAAGACTGAGCGACAACATCAAAGATATTTGCGGGCTGACGATGGTACAAGTGGAAAGAAAAGCGCAAGATCGAGTTGAGTGGCGGAGGATGGTGGAGAGGTCCACAGCTGCTCAAACATGAGCATACCGTTATTGATGATGATGATCTTCTTTTAACGGTAGGTTCATGTCTGAGCCACCGTGGTCACAGCATGATACTTAATTGTAATTTTCATGTTGTGATGCTCTTGGAGTGAGTACGTGGTAGGGTCCCCAGTTCCTTTCCATGGCCCTATATTTAGATCGGCCAAATCAATTATATATACTCACTCTGCTCCTGGTGATCCATCTGGTAAAGTTACTATTGTTACGAATACTACTATTGGTGCTACTGCTACTACTGTCATACAACTACTGCTGCTGCTGCTGCTGTTCTACTGCTGCTACTACTATTACTACTTCTACTACTGTTACTACTTCTACTTCTATTATTATTACTACTAACACTGCTGCTACTGTGGCTGCCTCTACTAGCTACTACTACTTTTTATAAGTAGCCTTCAGTACTCCCCTATCGCCCTTATTTTTATTATTATTATTTTTTTAACGGTAGGTTCATGCTTGAGCCGCCGTGGTCACAGCATGACCAAGAAAACTAAGATCATAAAGATTCAAGGATGGCCGGCGGTGAGCAATGATGAACGTGTTGCAATCAATGGAGTGATTGTGGAAAATGTGAAAGAGTTCACTTATCTTGGAGCTGTTTTGACTAATACATATGATGATTCACCGGAGATAAAGGGAGGAGTTGCCGTTGCCAAGAGCGCCACAGTTGCTCTCAATAGCATCTGGAAAGACCGAAGCATTACCTTGCGGACAAAGCTGAGGTTATTGAACTCATTAGTTTTCCCAATTGCATCATGTGGTTCTGAGTGTTGGGTGCTGAAGTGGATAGACGGGAGGAAGATCAATATTTTTGAAGTGTGGTGTTACAGACGAGTGCTGCGTGTTAGCTGGACAGAGAAGAAGACGAATGGTGAGGTGCTGAGAAAAATAAATTGTAGGGACCGGCTGTTGGACATCTTGAACAGGAGGAAATTAAAGTTTGTTGGTCATGTGATGAGAAGTAGAAGTATTGAGAAAAACTTGCTGACAGGGATGGTGATAGGAAACAGAGGAAGAGGCAAACCGAAGACAAGACTGAGCGACAATATCAAAGATATTTGTGGGTTGTCGCTGGTAGAAGTGGAAAGAAAAGCGTAAGATCGAGTTTAGTGGCGAAGGATGGTGGAGAGGTCCACGGCTGCTCAAACATGAGCATACCGTTATTGATGATGATGGGACCAGCACTGACTTGGGCTGGCTTGGCCACCCAGTGGCTAGGTAGGCAATCGAGGTGAAGTTCCTTGCCCAAGGGAACAACGCGCCGGCCGGTGACTCGAACCCTCGAACTCAGATTGCCGTCGTGACAGTCTTGAGTCCAATGCTCTAACCACTGGGCCACCGCGGCCTATAGCCCTTATATATATATATATATATATATATATATATATATATATATATATATATATATATATATATATATATGGATATATATATGTGTGTGTGTGTGTGTGTGTGTGTGTGTGTGTGTGTGTGTGTGTGTGTGTGTGTGTGTGTGTGTGTGTGTGTGTGTGTGTGTGTGCGGGCGAGCGCACATACGCGCGCGGGCGATGCGTGTGTGCATTGATGCACCCACACACAAGACAGCGGACCCACCAAAGCGTTGTGGAGCGCAACCAGGGCACAGTGAGACACGTAGGACACTGCTGGCCATCCACTGCATCCTGACCTATCTCCAGCCGTCTCGACTATGTCTTGCCACTGGACCAAGATAGGAAGGGACGAGAGAGTGAGGCTGACGATCTGCGCAACTCTCCCTCACTTAAATCCAAGTCAAGTCATGACTTCATTCATTCATTGATATGGAGTCAAGCTCATCCTAAGTTAAGCTAAGGGTGTATATATATATGTGTGTGTGTGTGTGTGTGTGTGTGTGTGTGTGTGTGTGTGTGTGTGTGTGTGTGTGTGTGTGTGTGTGTGTGTGTGTGTGTGTGTGTGTGTGTGCGTGTGCGTGTGCGTGTGTGCGTGTGTCTGTGAGCATGTGTGTGTTTGAGTGTGATATATATTGTTTTTTGCAATTAAATTGTTCTGAAAACCCTTTTAACTGATATGCATGGTTTATCGAAGAATTGATGACGCTGTACTACTACCGGTACTCCCTAGGCCTCCTGTTACAAATAATGTTGTAACTAGTAGCATTAATACTATATTTCTTTTTGTCTTTATGTAAAATTATTGTATTTTCCTTTCATATCACCAAATTCGTCCTTCCGCTCAAACTGCAGATTATATACTAGCCTTTCTTTGAATATTCACATGTCTACCCCAAAACTTCTTTGCGCAAATTTTCATTATCCCAAGAGATTAAGCAGACTGCAGCGTGTGAATCATCATAAACATAGACCATATAAATGAGCGCAGTCAACCCCTTGCAGCGTAAGACTGTAATGAACTTGCATAATCAGCATTGATGGAGTATGCAGTTGAAAGCGTTTACCTGCACTTAGTGTGCTTCCGTGTAACAGATCTGAGCATAAATCCGCGAGTGCCTTGCCGACAGCCTTCTTGGGCGACATACAAGATCATTAAATATGTGAATTAATTACTTAGCCTCGATGGTGCCCTTATTCTTAAACAATAATGACTCAACCTAAGAGGCTTATTGTCGAGTGGGTCCCTCTGGCCCGGGTTGCACGCATAATATAGAGAACACTTGGAATACCGTTAAACAAGCGTACTCACTAACCTCCTTGGTACGTGATATGGTCAGTTGTCGGAATTTTTAATACGTAGGATAATAGGTGACGCAGGAGCAAATCAAGGCGTGAGACAAGACATCAAACACCTCATTTATCAACAACTTGCATCTGCTTACAGTGACGCCTACGGGCACTTATCGCGCTTCTGAGCCGTCAACTCGACTCCCTTTGGGCCAAGCAGTATTGCGCCTCAACAAGTGTTACTTATGGGTACAGTAGACAATGGCACGAGGCGAGTAAAGGAGAGGAGGAGAGAGAAGGGAAAGAGAGAAGAGTAAAAAAAAAAAAAAAAAAAAAAAATACATACAGTATACAGAGTAACCGCCAATTAGCTTTGATTACCACAAAACCACCTGACACGAATAATAAATGTGGGTACACATACGGAGCCAGAGGGAGGGCAGCGGTGACCGGAGCAAGGCGCGGCGCTGGCGAGCGCGTGGGTGGCAGTTTTGGTCCAGCGCTTTGTACAGGGAAGGGAGGATGTCACATGCTTTGTAAGTTTGTAACTGTTGTCAACGGGAATGCTTCGGCAAAATTATGAAAATTCGTATATATATATATATCTATCTATCTATCTATATCTATATCTATCTATCTATCTATCTATCTATATATATATATATAAATATATATATATATATATATATATATATATATATATATATATATACATTTTATAAGGCCGTGGTGGCCGAATGATTAGAACATCGAACTCAAGACTGGCACGGCGACAATCTGAGTTCGAGGGTTCGAGTCATCGCCCGGCGCGTTGTTCCCTTGGGCAAGGAACTTCACCTCGATTGCCTACCTAGCCACTGGGTGGCCAAAGCCAGCCCAAGTCAGTGCTGGTCCCAAGCCCGGATAAAAATAGAGAGAATGATTACCTAAAAAGGTAACACCGGCATTCTCCGTGGAAAGGAACTGGGGAACCTACCACGTACTCACTCCAAGAGCATCATAACATGAAAACTTCAATTAAGTATCATGCTGTGACCACGGCGGCTCAGACATGAACCTACCGTTAAAAGAAGAAGATACATTTTATACAGACACACACACACATGTACGCACGCACGCACGCACGCAAATATCTTTGATGTTGTCGCTCAGGAGTTGCTTATACACCAGATCAAATAGCAAAACACCAGAAAGTGTTCTATGCCAACTGATACAAACTGGAAG
>NC_051398.1:21655016-21657516 GCF_015228065.2 Penaeus monodon | reverse complement strand
AGAGAGGAGAGAGAGAGAGAGAGAGAGAGAGAGAGAGAGAGAGAGAGAGAGAGAGAGAGAGAGAGAGAGAGAGAGAATGAGACTGAGTGAGTGAGCGAGAGTGAGAGAGAGAGAGAGAGAGAGAGAAGAGAGAGAGAGAGAGAGAGAGAGAGAGAGAGAGAGAGAGAGAGAGAGAGAGAGAGAGAGAGAGAGAGAGAGAGAGAGAGGAGAGAATGAGAGATAGATAGATATAGATAGATAGATAGATAGATAGATAGATAGATAGAGAGAGAGAGAGAGGAAGAATGAGGGAGAGAGAGAGAGAGAGAGAGAAAGGAGTGGGGGGGGGGCAAAAAGCTTTAGAAAAAATTGTAAATACCGTGATAAATATAGTTAACCAAACTAGATAAATCGATTATAGAAACGATGCTAATCAGATATAAATGACAGAGAGATCGATAAAGAGAATAAAGAATAAACGTGGAAATAAGTGTTTAAAACTAAACATATGCTGGAAGTTTGCATTTGAAATGACTGTGTTTCCAATAAGTGAAAAGGCGATCTTGCAAGGAAATTTCTGAACGTAAAAGAAGAGAAAGAGTAAAGAAACAGCTTAGTAAGGCTAAATCTGAAAGTGTGGGACCGGGAGGTGGACACCGGTTTTGGCTTACTTCTGGCCTGGATTCTTGCGATCTGATTTTATGTCCACTTAAGTATTCGCTGAATTCCTCTTTGCTTTTAAAGTACACAACCTTCTGCGGCGGCCCAGTCCTCCGTGCCTCCATGTGGAAGTGTGGGCTTCTCGGGTGTGTAGCTTAATCGGGCGCTGGACGACAGTACAATAGAGAGTTCCTTCCTGGAATTCTAAGCAATAAGACTACTTCCGACGTAGTGGCTCTTTTTTACGTTAGCATTAAGATTATGGCTTTCCCCATGACGGACGCTGGTATTATTTATTTGTATAAATGTCTCATAATCCTTTTTATGTATTAGTTCTGTATATATATATATATATATATATATATATATATATATATATATATATATATATATATATATATATATGGCGGAAGGCAACGGCAAACCACCGCTCTAAATTGCCAAGAAAATCATGGAAATCCATGATCGCCAACGTCCTTGTAGGGCAAGGCACTTAAAAAAAAAAAAAAAAAAAAAAAAAAAAAAAAAATATATATATATATATATATATATATATATATATATATATATATATATATATATATATATATATATACATATATAGATAGATAGATAGACAGATAGATAGATAGATATTAGGAAAGCATACTTGTCTCCATTTTTCCCATATTCGCCAATATATATATATATATATATATATATATATATATCTTATATATATATATAAATATATATATATACATATATATATGCACACATCTATCTATCTATCTATCTATCTATCTATCTATATCTATATATATACATATATGTATATACATATATATAATATATATATATATATATATATATATATATATATATATATATATTATATATATATATATATATATATGTGTGTGTGTGTGTGTGTGTGTGTGTGTGTGTGTGTGTGTGTGTGTGTGTGTGTGTGTGTGTGTGTGTGTGTGTGTGTTGTGTGTGTATATATGTATATATATATATTATATATATTATGTATATATATATATATATATATATATATATATATATATATATATATATATGTATATATATATTTATATATATACAAGTTTTCTTCGGATATTCTGGATTTTTGTGATGGGAAAATTAAGGCGAGAACGTAAAATCACATCACTGTGTGACATTGTGCGAAAATTTAATGTTGACAGAACACAAACACGAACTGAAAGACTAAAAAAAGTCTCTCAACATCCACTCAGTAAATAGTTATGTATATATAGATAACTATATAATAGAATTACACACTTACATATGATATCACAGAAAAGCTACAGAAAAGAGTTCGATTGCAAGCGTATTATTTGACAAAACTCTCAACGCCCAGCCCTTGCTGAAGCCCGCAGTGAGTCCCGTCACATGCGCTCATATCACGTGTTCCCTAATAAGTTCTCTCTTCTTCTCGTTCACTTCACGAATTTTCTTACATATTCTTTTATATATTCTGTTGCATGTCCAATTGCACGTTTATTCTCATGTTCCTTCACACTTTCTTCCAAGTCCGCCTTCAATCACCCGCACGTCTGATTTTGCAATGAGAGTAATATATTTATATATATATATATATATATATATATATATATATATATATATATATATATATATATATATATATGCACACACACACACACACTCACACACACACACACACACACACACACACACACACACACACACACACACACACACACACACACACACATACACACACACACACACACACACACACACACATGTATATATAATATATATATATATATATATATATATATATATATATATATATATATATATATATATATATATATATATATGATATGTT
>NC_051398.1:21642516-21645016 GCF_015228065.2 Penaeus monodon | reverse complement strand
TGGCAGTCAAGACTGCATGCAAGCCCCGAGCCATAGGCCTTTAGAAGTTCAGCAGGGATATCACATATGCCTGTGGTTTTCCCACATTTCAGCTTGGAAATCGCCATCCTAACCTCCGTTAGGGTAGGAGGTTCCTCGCTGATGGGTGGGTCTGGCACAAATATTATCATACCACTTGCATTCAAGCTAAGTGTTGAAGGGTCTACCTGACACAACTGCTCAAAATACTCAGCCCAACGTTCACGAACCTGAGATGATCTGTCCATCCACTGAGCAGATTGCAGTCATCTGCAAGAAGGCCTTAGAGTTCAGCTTCCTCAGGGCTTGGTAGGCAGGGCGAAGGTCATTTACCAAGAAATGGCCCTCAACTTCCTCAGCAAGATTCCTGATGAACTTTTCCTTGTCCCCTCTCAGCAGTGTCCGGGTCCTACACACCAAAGAGTGACACAAGACCTGATTGCCATTCAGCTGAGCCATGCAACACACTTCAGTGGCCTCCAGTGTCTCCAGGGAGATGAAATTCTGCCTTGCCCTCAGCATAAGCCATTGGACTCCTGGGCTGCTTCAACTGTTTTGCGCTTGAAGAATTCAGATCAGTGGACCCGTAGGGTAGCCACAACTAGCCTATGGTCAGTGCCACAGAACTCGGCACTCCGGTAAATTTTACAGTTCTGGAGGATCCTCCATCACGTGCTAACAAGAAGGTGGTTGATCTCCTTGGCCACTGTACCCGTATCGCTATACCATGTCCAGCGATCTGGGGTGGAGCGCTGATGCCAGGAGCCTGAGATCCTCATTCTCTTGGACCTAGCAAAGTCCCAGAGAAGGAGGTTGTTCTCGCTGCTGGGTTCAGCTCCCGAGCCATGGGGGCCGATAGACATCTCGTAGCCAGCTCGATCTCAGCCGGATACCGCACTGAAGTCGCCAAGAACAATGCGAATATCTCGCCGAGGCAATTGTGTGTCACAAATGTGAGTTTGGCGTAGAACGCCTCTTTCACATTGCGTTTGCAAACATCAGTAGGAGCATATACAGCAGTAAGAGGCATGGAGCCAAAAGCATGCTTCAGTCTCAGTGCCATAATATGCTCATCAACCGGTGTCACCTCAACTACCGAGGGTTGAAGTCGGCTGGAAATGGCTATGGCTACTCCCTGGAGGTGATGACCATCACTGCGGCCCGATCAATAGTAGGTGTACCCACCCATACTGATCGTACCGCTGTCAGGTCTTCTAACCTCCGAAAGGACAGCCACCTCAACTCCCAATCGCTCCAATTCCCTCGATAGCAGAGGTAACCGCTCGTCCTGCCGCTGGATGTTTCAAGCGCTACCCGGATGGCTCGCCTGAAATTAAGCCTCGGGTGGTCGCTCCAGGTGTACGTCACCTCTGCCACTCCCGCCGACGCTGCATCAAATTAAGGGGGTTGGCAGACTGTGGGCCCCCCGTCCGCCTGTGGGGTTCTTTTTTGTTACATTTGAATTAAATTTCTTCTTTCTGACAAGGAATTAATGCATATTTTCGCTACATATAGTAAGTACATATAGACTAAGAAAGATTAACAACGATTATATTAGTATGTAAGTATATAATGGTTTCATTAACTAAAGCTATTAATTCTGTTTAAGAGAACCACGGGAACTGCAGCGGACATTATCAACAGATATTCAAAAAAGTGTTACTGGAAAACAAATAAGGAGATGCCGTAATTCCTCCATCCTCTGTGCCTTGAATACGGCCGCCAGTGAGAATTTATGTCGTAACAAGAACCTGCATTTTGCAAGGTCTGTCAAGGTTATATTGCGTTGAAACGTTGACTCTTTTCTCTTCTCACCATTACGAGTTTATAACCTTATTATCATGATGGCTTAGCAAATTGCTTTTGTGATTAGCGGTTATAATATTCACCATAAATCAATTCGCTGAAGTATTTACGTCTCCGAATTGAGCACATGTGACACGAATGGAGTCGTAGTTAATCTGATTGAGGGAATGTGATGCGAGATGCACCAGAAGCCAGTATCAACGTTAATTAATCTGCTATTGATGACCACCCTTCATAGACCAATGTCTTGCGCGCGCGCGCGCGTGTGTGTATGTGTGTGTGTGTGTGTGTGTGTGTGTGTGTGTGTGTGTGTGTGTGTGTGTGTGTGTGTGTGTGTGTGTGTGTGGTGGTGTGTGTGTGTGTGTGTGTGTGTGTGTGTGTGTGTGTGTGTGTGTGTGTGTGTGTGTGTGTGTGTATGTGTATGGATGGTTGGGGGTATACACACGCACGCACGCGCGCGCACACACACACACACACACACACACATTTATCTATGAATATACATGCACTATTTACATTTATATTTCTATCTACCTATCTATAGTATAAGGAAGCGAGAAAAGATGTATATATGGATGAGGGGGAATAATAACTGAATCTTTTTCTAGAAAGACTCGTTCTAAAATTTCACTCCCATGATAGTCTACACGTGTGCCAGGATCTCCCCTTCCCTTTC
>NC_051398.1:21597384-21599884 GCF_015228065.2 Penaeus monodon | reverse complement strand
TTACAAATATTCTTACAAATATACATAGTCAAGAAACACATACACACACACACACACACACACACACACACACACACACACACACACACACACACACACACACACACACACACACACACACACGTTGTTTTCATATATACATCCCTAAACAACCGCACAAAGGAAGACACCTGACCGAACCCAACGGAGAGCGAGGGGCTACAGAGAGCGAGTCCTTGTTCCTCTACTTACAATTCTCGTAAATGTCCCATCGTATGGGGAGGTAATCTCATTTCGGTAAATCATGTAAATATTGATAAAGCAGCGCGATTCACATGTGCCTTGTTTGCCCATCCCTTCCCGGCCCCAACAACAGCCTCTCACGGGAGAGAGATCTCCGGTCGAGAGCTGCCTCCACACTTCCATATATTATGACCGAAACTATTATTATGTCCTCCTCCCCCTGCCCCTCCCACTGAGTCGAACTGACGATGCCGAGCACGAGGCCGGCGCGGCGGGGGGTCGGTGACAGGTTTCGGGGCGTCATTTGCAACACAATCGCCGGAGATATTTGATCGCTGATCTGTCATCGTCGGGGCGTCAGGGGGATCTTGTGTCTGTGAATACGAGATGGCGCACGTCGGGACCCCTGCGAGGGTCGCCGCTGGGCCCTTGGCCCCTGCCGCGAGGGCTGAGCGAGTGGGGGGCGTGACACTGCGGTACGAGCGTGAGGCCAAAGCAGGCGGGGAGAGGGCGACGGGCGTGAAAAGGCGAAGGGCAGGGATGGGACTGGGTAAAGAAATGGGAGGTGGGGAGGGGAAAGGGGAATGAGAGACAGATCGAGAGACAAGGTGTGTGGTGGATCGCAGGAACTCTTACTGAGAGAATTCTGAGCCTGAACTATTGGTATTCGTCATCTGCCCACCTCTTTCTCACCACTTGTCAGGCTTGGCAGAATGCTTAAAAATATTAGAAAGTAATATAGAAAAGCAGAAAACGTACAAATATTTATCATATAATGATAAGTTTTGGTATTCATTTCTTATTGATGTCTAGAATTTTTTATTTTATTTGTATTGTAAATTATACTAATTTCAAAATTAAGGAAATCTGAACGGGCTACGTGTATCCTACACGGACCGGTAAGTTTGCTTTGAACCGGTAAGTAAACTTTGAAAGAAACACGAAGAAAGTCTCTCCCAGTCATAAACGATACTATCAGATAACATAGTGTTGTCCCTCCTCAAGAGATGGCGTTGAGAGTGTTAGGTGGCGCATACATACATACATACTTACTTACATACATACTTGTTTATGTATTTATGTACACACACAGACACACACACAGACACATATATAATTTCGTCATCTTGCTTCATGTTATATATATATATATATATATATATATATATATATATATATATATATATATATATATGTATATATATGCATTATATAACATGGAGCAAGATGACGAAATTATAATAAAAAAAAAAAATAGTAATTGAAAGGGGATTCTTGTTTTCCTGTAAGCTGCACATTTCTCCCTTGAACTGAAATTTACCGCGTCGAAAGAAAGGGTTAACTTAGTAGGAGAGGAAAGGGTGTGTATGTTAACAAGTGACCTTCATGGGTTTCCTAACTAAGAAAGGGAACCCCAGCTTTATATAATAATAATGCTATACAGAAACCTGCACATGACCTTGATTATGCATAAAGCGAATGAAAACGCTAAATAAATAAATGCCTTTCTGATATCATCGCAAGGTTGTCATGCATTAACCCCGGGGTTTAATTGTGTACCCCTTCGCTTTAGGTGAAAGCGTGAGAAAGAGTGAATGACTGGCTGAAGCAAAACTGGCCCACAGTGCAGGGTAAGCGGAATCGATAGCGTGGCTGCCTCAGCTTCATATGATGCAAATTCTTTGTATCGAAGAACATCGCTTGGTGGCACTGCATGAAACCTCATTTGGAAAATACTCGTGCAGATACATTGCAGTTTGTGGCCTTGGTGAATGATGGCTCCGCGATTACTTGCTGTGTTAATTACTATCGTGTGCAAAGGCGCTTGTGAATATTTGTAGCCGCGATAATGATCCGTTGCAATCGCTGGTAATAACAAACTTTAGCGTCAGTTAATAACAGTCTGCATTCGGTAGCAGTCTGTAAGTGAAATGACGTCTATCGAGACAAGTGGCAAGTTGAAATCTGGTGATGGAGGAGATAGGAAGATGATTGATGGCTGTGGTCATGATGATTCATGCGACGTACTTGTTTATGTTAGTAAACTAAGTGCAAATGTCACTGTCAACTGCAATGTGAATCATAATTGTTGCATATTGTAAATTATAAACAACTGTCTGGTCTAAACAGGCCATGCATCCAGTTTACTGATACATTTCAGTAATTATACTAATAAGTCAGAAAAACGAGCATGCGGGATGTCCAAACAGCAGCTCATTTAAAACGATCACAGCATATCGAGATATCTTCTTACCATGACGAATATTTCACAAACAGA
>NC_051398.1:21559884-21564884 GCF_015228065.2 Penaeus monodon | reverse complement strand
TATTACTATTGTATATCTACCATGACTGTTCACATTATTATACTTATTGCTTTTATAATTTCTACTATAATAGTTCATACTTCTTTACTATTTTTATTAATATCATTATTATCACTATGATTATCATTATTAGTGGTAGACGTATTTGAAGTAGGAGTAGTATCTTTATTACATATATTATGAGTTTAATAATCATTATCCGTATTTTTATCATGATGTTCAATACTCAGAATACTAGACGATGGACATTATAATCATGAAGGTCTAAAGTGCAGATTATGGTGACCAGGTATGTTGTAACATATGCTAAATTATATGTTAAATAAATTGTTATGAGTTAAACTAAAGCTAAAAGAAATATTGGAGACTTAATGGTTATAAATACATAAGACGAGAGTTAATTGATAATAACCAAATAAAAAATAAAAAAGAGCTTCATTTCCCTCCGACGAAAAATTAAGAAGGTGGTCACCCTAATTACGAAAGTCAAAGGAGCGCCCCGAGGTCAGCCACAGTGCGTCGAGAGGCCTTTGTCACCGTGACACCGGGGTTAGCGGCGAGGGGCGGCTGGTCACCTTGGCTATTAGCACCGCGACGATCCCTGCTTCAGGGTCACTGGAGAACCATGGAAAAGGGGGAGGCAAGAGGGAGGAGGATCAACGCTCTCCGAATGGTTGTCACGGTGTTGGACCACTTGTGAGCTACGAGTGAGCACGTGTGGAATAGTGCGTTCGAAAGGCGGATTGCGGGATGGAATCGTTTGTGTGGCATTTCTCTCCTTATGTACAGTGAATGGAATCTATGGTGCTGGTCATACTTTGGCTTCGTGTCAAGACCGCCGAGCTGAGAATGAGTGAAACTAATATCAGAACAAGAGATATATGCCCGAGCACTTGTGCCGTCTCCGAGCAGTCCCCCTCTGGCAAGAGAGCGCCTCCTCTCGCCCAGAGCCACCAAAAACGCGAATGAAATATAAAAGGAAAACATTTTTGTTTGGCACACAGCGATTCGCCTCGTCCCGCCGAGCGACAATGGAATGCAACAGGGCATAAAATCTTGATTTCTGAGTGTCAGAACACATGGCCATCTCCGGTTCTTCTTTATGATCCTCCCTTTTTCCGGGCGAGGGGGGGAGGGGGTCGCGCCTGCACAAGCCGCCAACACTGCTTGCGCACTTGCAGTAGGCGTCCGGGGATCACGTCACACATGTGCACATATGTTTATAACTCGCATATAAGTAACTATATGTGGTGTGTGTGTGTGTGTGTGTGTGTGTGTGTGTGTGTGTGTGTGTGTGTGTGTGTGTGCGTGTGTGTGAGTGTCTTTGTGTATGTGTGTTTACATAAATGTATTATGTTACTCACACGTACATATACTAACAAAATTGTTGTGTGTAACTATAAATTACTTGCACTCGGTCATTAAATCTAGCCTGAATACATTGTTCATGTAGTGAATGCCTTTTTGATTTAGTTATTGCATCAACAAGTAACTCTTAATTAAAGGTTACTGGGCTAAATGAGCCTCGAACTGAGTAGCTGCTCTTATGCTCGATCTTGCTCAAGTAATTGCCTAATTTCTCGAGGATGTGTTGTCATGAGAGTAATTGTTTGCGCAGTCAGTCACTGGATCTGAGTGGCTTCATGCTTATCAGTCAGGGCGAGAGTTATTAAATGTTTAAACAATCAAAAATCAAGAAATAACTCTTTTCCGCTTCCCTTAAGGCATGTTACTCGTTTAATCATGTATATATTTGGGCATGCACTTACTTCCGCCAGAGTTCGAGACATTTAACGAGCGGCCGAAGAACCCACCCAACTACCGGGTTATAATGAAGAGCATCTTGACGAGTAGTTTATGCTTGCCACGTCGGCATGCGTCCCCAAATATGCCGCCGAACTTGTAAACAACAGCATTTGTTTCTGTCGCTTGAATTTATTTTTAAAGAATTCAAATTTCGCGACCTAACTTGGCTGAAGAGAGTTTAATTTTTCTTTTTCAGTTCCTTGGAAAAAATCGAAATCGTTACTGAAGAGTGCGTATCTCTCTGTTTAAAGTTTAAATAATACAAAAAGGAATTGATCAAATTCTACGTTAAGACGATAAACCATCCGTTTTATATATTCACACGCTCACAAAAAGGACGCTGAATAATCGTTAAAAAAAGGTTTAGGGAATGGCATCCGCAGCGTTGTAAATGTCACTCGTCCTGTCTTTGATGGCTGCAAGTTTTTATGGGCCGGATCAATGGGCAGATGACCGGCGCTGGAGGCTGCGAGTAACTGTGTAGTCCAAGTGAGGCAGCGCGCGAGACCTCGATGACGCGGATGCATGTGGCACTGCCGGAGGCTACGCGCGAAAGTGAAAGTGGGCGTCGGACTCGGGGAGCGGGCGTGAGGCCGAGCGCCAGCGGCGGAGGTACAGGGCTCCCGACGGGGAAGGAGCTGCGAGGAATGTGCAGGATAAGGGTTAGGATGTGGGAGAGGTGAGTGCCGCGCTTGTGTGACATTAATGTTCTACATTATTTACATGTACGGCATATCAGTAGTGCTTAAATCACTAGGTGATTTTCGTGATTTTATATCTAGGACCGGCGACGTCTCTCTCTCTCTCTCTCATGATATCTCTCTCATCTCTATCTCTCTTCTCTACTTACTCTCTTTCATACATCTCTCTCGTCTCTCTTTACTATCTCTTCTCTTCTCTTCTCTCTCTCTTCCTCTCTCTATATCTTTCTCTCTCTCTCTTCTCATCTCTCTCTCCTCTCATCTCTCTCTCTCTTTCTCTCCTCCTCTCTCTCTCATCTCTCTCTCTCTCTCTCTCTCTCTCTATCTCTCTCTCTCTCTTCTCTCTCTCTCCTCTCTCTCTCTATCTCTCTCTCTCTCTCTCTCTCTCTCTCTCTCTCTCTCTCTCTCTCTCCTCTCTCCTCTCTCTCTCTATTCTCTCCTCTCTCCTCTCTCTTCTCCCCTTTCTTCTCTTCTTCTCTCTCTCTCTCTCTCTCTCTCTCTCTCTCTCTCTCTCTCTCTCTCTCTCACTTTCTCTCTCTCTCTTCTTCTTCTTCTTCTACCTCTTCTTCTCTATTCCTTTCTCTCTCCACACCTCTACCTCCTCTCTGTCTCCGGTTGTCATTTTCTTTATCATAAATAACTCTTGACCTACACAGGTCAAGAGTGGTTTGTCAGTTCGCTTGTCATGTAACTTAAGCCTATCAAGAATTTTTTCTGAGCCTAAGCCTATCAGTGATCTGACCCATAGACAGCTGAGCTTACCCTCGACCTCTTCGTTTCATCAAGATGTTTTCTGTTTTTTTCCGTGTGAATCCTGGCCACAACGATACTTTTTGTTTTCAACTTTATTTAGATTTACCCCAGTCTAAAGGATCAAAGGGATACCAAAACATGCATACATTTTCTTTGGTGTGGAGCATTTGGTTACCTCCACATGTTTACCTGTTAATTTTACACAGCACATATGGTGTTTCATTTACCAAACTTTAAAGAAATTTTAATAACAACAGTTCTCTGGTAAGTACCGATAAAACGGCTGAAATGATGCTCATGATGTTCTGCTCATGCTAACACAGAGCCAAACATCTAAAATGATATCTTGGTTCATCTCCTTCCCTCTTTCACACGTTGGCTGATTCCTCGGTAAGCACTCAGCGTCGGCCATCGCCAAGGTCTCTCAGGAGAGTAACGCACAGTCCCTCCCTCGGGCGGGGCAAAGGCGTGATACAATCTGGATCAGCGTGAGAACTGACCACTCACGCCCCCCCTGACGAGCGCGTGTCGACGTCTTCTGAAAGAGGCCCGGACGCCTCGAGACACGACCCTCTTATCGCGGGGCATCACAGATAAAGGAGATCTGTGGCGCCGGCATGGGGCATCTCTTTTCTCGCTTGCTTTAGGTGCTCTTTTATCGTATCGTTAGCGCTGGCCAGTTGTATCTCAGTTTTTGTATTGGGATTCTTTAAAATACAGTTTATATTTGAGATAAATCATGGGGTGAATAAATGTCACTGAGGTCAGAAAGATGCTCATATTCACTGGGACTGACTTGGTTAAGGGAGGCTGGCACCGAGATCAAAGGCATATGCAATTAGGTATGCGCCCGTTTGGCCGTCTGATTAGCTGGAATTCTGAGAGATCTGTCATGCCAAGCTTATAATTCCAGTGTCTATGTATGGTAAATCTTAACATTCACACCTCAGAGACAATCGAATCCTGAAAGAGGTTGCAAAGGGATTCCACTTTTACCTTTCAATTCCTTCATTAGAAAATTACAGTGATTGTTCCTTTACTTATGTATTCCGACCACTAACAACGTTTGTCATTGTAGGATCAATGTCCCTTGATGAATCCATCTGAATTAGGTCGCTTAACAGGCTATTTAGGAACAAATGGGTTGCCTTTAAATTTTAATCAGGTCTTAAATTGAGTCAGATGCGCTGAAAGGCCGCCTAACAAGGCCGATTCTCCGCCCATTATGCCCCCTCCAGCGGCATCCGTTATCAAAAATAATTCACAGTCTCGATACTCCACGGGGAACTCAACCTCGGATAACAGCTGTGACAAATAACCTATCACGGGATCTTTATAAGTGATGGTTGGCCGAGATACCCAATAATCGGGGCTGATGAGGAATTATTTAATGTCGGGCGGCTGGCGGGGGGTTTCCTGGCCTGCCATGGGGGGCGACAGCCGCCTGCGTGCATGCTCGGAAGCTTTGATAGCCTGGAATTACAATATTGCATCATATTTATGTCACCGCAGCATATGTCCGCAAGCTCATTAAGGAAAAGGTTGGAGCCGCAAGTGCTAGAAACTGTAGTGAAAGGATGTCATCTTCCCACCTTGATGGTGCTTCGCGCTGTGTATCATGATGCAGCTGAAACTGCAGCGGTTTAGTTTCCCTCGGCAAATGTTAGTCTGCATAGTTTAGGCCTGCTGAGAAATTAGTTTGTGCAGCAACTGTTGCTAATAGTTGCCAGATTTATGGCT
>NC_051398.1:21548368-21550868 GCF_015228065.2 Penaeus monodon | reverse complement strand
TCTATTCAGAGGACAAAAATTGATGTAAATGAATACCCACGATTTAACAAGACCAACATATACACCGCCTGTGCCTGGAATTCCTGATTCAGTCATGAGTCAAAAAAAAATGTAAAAGTTTAATCTCCATGAAAGTAGAACAGGTTTATGTCTAACAAGTTCACTGACTTCCTTCATCGTCTCAAACATCATAACATATCAGGACACATTAGACTGGTTTTGTTTTTTATTATTGTTAGTTTACTGTCTTCCTATAACTTCAAAAATGGCACATGGATAGATACACACACAAACACACATATTGTGTGTGTCTTTACAACACACACACACAACAACACACACACACAACACACACACACACACACACATATATAATATACATACACACACACACACACACACACACACACACCCCAACACACACACACACACACACAACACACCACACACACATATATATATTTGTCCTGGGTAAGACAATAAATTGCACCCTGGGGTTCCTTTGAACAAGGATAGCACCCTACTAGCTCCCTATGCCAGGGTTGCGGTGAAGCTGTCGGCAGAAAGGGCGGGGGGATATCTGATGAAAACACCTTCGGTTCTACTGATTACTGGTTTCACGAAAGAATATGTCTGGCGTATTGCAGTGTAACTGTTTCAAAGCGGCAGAAATAGTTCCTCCTAGTTAGTTGGAGACTGAGTTGAGAAGGAGCCTGGAGGATTTCACTCAACTTTTCTTTTCGCCTGACAAACCTCTACACCAATGATTAAATACAGAAATGAAAATTCATACCACATCGCCGTCGCGTGGGTTATCAAGGGGCAACCAGGCTGACAATGTTAAATATGCATCTGGAAGACAAAGAAGATAAGGAAAACTTTCCAATTAAGAAACACATTAAAATCGGACGTGGAACGTAAGAAAAATGATAGAGATGGGTAAATTTGCATATGTCTGTAACGAAATGGATAGATACAACATTCAAATACTAGGAATCAGCGAAACCAATTGGAGAAGTAATGGAAGTTTCAAAACTAAAGAAAACAAGACCGTTCTTTTTTCTGGAAAAGAAGAAGGAAATTGTAGTCACGGATTGCTATGATTCTCCCAAAAAAAAATGCAATGACAAATTTGGGTACAGCCCAATAAATGATCGCATTTTAAAAGTCAGAATACAAGCAAAAAAAATAGCATTAGTATTATACAAAGATACGCACCAACCAATATTGCAAGTGATGAAAAAAGGGAAATTTTTTATAACACTCTCCAAGAAACTTTAGACACAATCCCTAAAGAGAATGTGAAGTAATCATGGAGACCTCAACCCCAAAAGTAGGAAAAAATATCTAAAAATGACCCCTGTGGAAAATTGGCCTTGGAGATATAAATGAAAGAGGTGAAGATTTTATTGAATTCTGTAGTACAAATAACTAGTTAATACCCAACACATTTTTTCCAACACCACCCAAGACACTTGTACACGTGGTTTTCACCAGACAAAAGAAAACGCAACCAAATTGACTACATTGTGTTGAACCAGAAATGGAAAGTTGTATAAAAAATGTCAAGACAAGACCTGGTGCCGACTGCAACAGTGACCCCCAACTTCTAACTATCGACTTTTCAAATAAGACTCAAAAAGATGGAGTGTCCAACCCACCTCTAAAGCTCGACTACAAACTCTTGATAACAATTACAGAATTACAGTGTCAAACAAATTTGAAGCACTCAATCAATGTGAAGATGATAAAACACCAAGAGTGGTCGGAAGAAGGAAAAGAACTCCTGCTTAGCGCTGCGTAAGAAACTATCGCCAAAAAGAAAAAGACAAATTCCCCCTGGATATCTGAAGAAACACTAAGTGAAAATTTAAACAAGAAGGATGCCTAAAATCAAAGGGTATCAATAATCCAGTTGAGAGAAATAATTTACAAAAAACTAAATACAAAAATTCAAAGATTATTGCTACGAGATAAGGAAAAATATTTAAATGAACATTGCCAGAGAATTGAAAACTGTTTTTATCAATAAGACAACTAAAGAACTCTACCAAGGAGTACGAAACATTACACGAAAATTTAAACCTACAATGGACACTATCAAAACTGAAGATGGACTTGTTTTATGTGATGGAAAAAAAGTCAAAGATAGATGGAATCAATATTGTTCCAACCTATACAAAAAGAATAAAGATCTAACAACAACATTAATTAGATTCAATGACAGCGAAGATGAACCACCGCCACTGCTAGATGAAGTTATGAAAGCCATAAAAGAATTAAAGAATAACAAGAGCCCGGGGATAGATGAAATAACAGCAGAATTAATCAAGAATGCTGGCGAAAGTGTTGAATACTTCTTCTGCAAACTTTGTACGAAAATTTTGGAATGAATGAAAATGGCCAAAGACTGGGTAAAATCAGTCTTTACTCCATACCTAAAAAGGTGATGCACTCCAATGCAACAATAACAGGACAATTGCATTAATAAGTCACAGCA
>NC_051398.1:21500150-21502650 GCF_015228065.2 Penaeus monodon | reverse complement strand
GCTGGTCGCTGAAGGAAGAAGCGGCGGCGACGGACACAGGGGACGAGTGGCTGTAGCATTATCATATGGATTATCTCCTCGTAGCCGGAGTGTCCTCGCACGCTCAGAGCCACGCACCCTGCTGTTCCACCTCGCGATAAGTCTCAAGGATCTTCCTGGTCTCAACAGTTTAGTTGGGTCATAATACAGATTCTGTGAGTTGTCCTTTTATCCAGCTCTGTGTGGAATAAGAATCGAAATGGAATGTGTGGGTTATATTCATCAATATCATCGTTATCATTTCATTGTTGCCATTGTTGTATTATGTTCATATCTGTCATTGTTGTTCGAAAGAATTTAGGGTCATATCGATTTTCTCTTTTTTTTCTTTTCTTTTTTCTAACGAGGTGATCTTGCGAAATTATGTCCCGATGCGTTGCGTTCCTGCAGACCTGAATACTGAGTGAGAGAAAGCCATTTCCTTGAGGGAATCGCCATTTCAGGCCCCTTGCTTATGAATCAAAGAGCGTCGCCGAGATTGCGAGTCGTGAAGGTAAGGGCGGACGTGCCAGACGAGAATAATGCAATTCCACGAGAAAACCAATGGATCCTGATCAGGAAAATCGAATCGCGAGTCAGGGGGATCGTCTGTTTCTGGAATGGCCTTCAAGGGACTGAAAGTGTGTGCGTGTGCCTTGTGCATTATGTATGTGTATGTCTGATCACAAACAGACACACACGCACGCACACGCGTATATGCAAGTGGCTGTTTTTCGTATTTTTCTATTATAATATATATTGTGTGTGTGTGTGTGTGTGTGTGTGTGGTGTGTGTGTGTGTGTGTGTGTGCGTGCGTGTGTGTGTGTGTGTGTGTGGGGTTTTGTGTGTGTGTGTGTGTGTGTGTGCGTGTGTGCGTGTGTGTATGTGGTTTGAGTGGTGAGTGAGTGAGCGGTGTGTGTGTGTGTGTGTGAATATGATTGTTTTATATACATTGTGTATATCTAATATATATGAGAGTTTAAAATACACATATATAAACCCAAATATATGCTGAGTGTGGCGTATAATATATATATTATATAATATTATATAATATATATAATATTATTATATATATAAAATGTGTGTGTGTGTGGTGTGTGTGTGTGTGTGTGTGTGTAATATAGAATATTGTATAGATATAATAATTAAATTACAATAATATATATTATAATATATTAATATATATATAAATCATATAATATATATATATATATATATTTATATTATATGTTTATATATTATATATTTTTATATATATATTATTAAATATATATATCTATATATTATTTTAAAATGCTTTGTATTATGTTTTTGTGTGTGTGTGTGTGTGTGGTTTTATACATATGATATTTATATATATATACATATATTCTATAATGTATATATATATTCAATAGCAATATATATTTAATATTATTATATATATATATATATCATTATTATATAATTTGTATTATATATATTTATCTATATAATTATATATATATATATTATATATATTATAATATACATATATTAAGTGTGTGTTGGTGTCTGTGTGCGTGTTATATTTTATATATATATATCTATATATTATATATATATAATATATATTATATATTAAATATATATATATTGAAGGCCACCATCAGTCGATGCCTCACCCACTCGTTAGGTAATGCCTGGCGAAAGAATGTGAGGAACAAGTTGATGCCCATGCAACAGGCCCCCTCTCTCAAAGTAGCTGATGGATTTTTTATATATATATATATATATATATATATATAATAATAATTTTTATTATATATTAAAATATATATATATGTATGTGTGTGTGTGTGTGTTGTGTGTGTGGTGGTGTGTGTGTTTTGTGTGTGTATGCATATATATGGAAAAGTCATAAATGAACTAATGATAACTTATTTACTAAAGAGTGCAATTCAGCGCACTTTTGAAAAGAGTATAAATTGCACTCTCCTGCCCCGCCCGCGCCCCTTGGCAGGCAGCGTTTTTTCTTTGAGTGTTTCGGTTACCAGTGAGCTCCTCAACTCTTAAGAAATGAAAAATAAAAAAAAATATGTTGCCTTCAAGCATGTGAGTTGAAAGCAATAATATATCGAGAATGAAGAACACAAAAGCAATATATCCAAATTACATAACACGAAAATGCTTTGCGAACACACACACACACACACACACACACACACAACACACACACACACACCACACACACACCACACCACCACACGCACACACACACACACAACTTGTTATGCTAACAGTATGTAGTGTCAGAATTTCTTATTTGTATTTCAGGAAAGAGGTCGCAAGGTGTCTGGTAAAGCTGTCATTCCAGTCTGACGTGTCAATCACCAGCCATCAACCTTTGAGAAACTGATTGTATCTCCAGCCAAACCGTGTCCCTCGAGACGGACTGCCATGGTCGAAAAATTGTCACTCATCTTATTTCTGTCTAAGTGGTCCTTTGCTCCAGCCCAA
>NC_051398.1:21490150-21495150 GCF_015228065.2 Penaeus monodon | reverse complement strand
AAATATAGCATATATTATACATAAACATAATATATAATATATGTATATTTTAATTTTTTTTTTTTAATATAAAACATATATACAACCAATGTATTATATATATATACATATTTATAAAAATATATATATTTTTTTTTTTGGGGGGGGGGTTTAACACACAGGCTAAACCTCAAAGTTTATCATATTTTAAAATTCCCCTGACTACATCCTTCTTTTCAAATTTTTGGCATCTCCTTAGTTTTTCAACTAATTTTTAATGACGCAATACTTATAAACAAAGTGATAAAACTTACATTCCTACAAAGAAGCAGAAAAATTCCCCTATTGCAAATGATTATCTTAACAGAAACAAGCTTCTCTCCAAAATTATAAATGACCTTCCTGGGTCTCATGGAGACGAAAACGGCTCTCTCCACCAACCCGGGGAAAATTGTATGGGGACAATAATATATATATATATTTTATAATATATAATAATATATTATATATATATAAATAATATATATAAAATTTATCATCATCATCAATAAACGGTGTGTCATGTTTGAGCACCGGGACCTCTCCACCATCCTTTGCCACTCAACTCGATTTTGCACTTTTCCCTTTTCCCCTTGTCCATCGACAGCCCGCAAATACCTTTGATGTTGTCGCTCAGTCTTGTCTTCGGTTTGCCTCTTCCTCTGTTTCCTATCATCATCCCTGTCAGCAAGTTTTTCTCAATACTTTTACTTCTCATCACATGACCAATAAACTTTAGTCTCCTTTTGTTCAAGATGTCCAACAGCCGGTATTTACAATTTATTTTTCTCAGCACTTCGTCATTCGTTTTCTTTTCTGTCCAGTAAATACGTAGTACTTGTCTGTAACACCACATTTCAAAACTATTGACCTTTTTCGTGTCTATCTTCTTCAGCACCCAACACACAGAACCATATGACGCAATTGGGAAAACTAATGAGTTCAATAACCTCAGCTTTGTCCGTAAGGTAATGCTTCGGTCTTTCCAGATGTTATTGAGAGCAACTGTGGCGTTTTTGGCAATGGTAATTTTTCTTTTTATCTCCGGTGAATCATCACATTTATTAGTAAAAACAGCTCCAAGATAAGTGAAATCTTTCACATTTTCCACAAGCATTCCATTGATTGTAACATGTTCATCATCGTTCATTGCCGGTTATCTTCGAATCTTCATGATTTTAGTTTTCTTGGCATTAAGAAACAAACCAGCCTTTTCGCTTGCTTCTCTAACTTTATCTAGTAGTTGTTGTAGTTCAGTGATACTGCTGGCAATTAAAACTATATCATCGGCATATCTTAGATTTGATATTTTGTATCCTCCAACATTTACAGTTCCTTCAAAATTCTCTAGAGCATCTCTCATAATTGCTTCAGAATATATATTAAAAAGATGCGGAGACAAAATGCAACTTTGTCGTACTCCTTGGTTGACTTCGAACCATTCTGTTAACCCATAAGTAGTTCTTACAGTTGCTTGTTGTTGCCATACATGGCTTTTATTAGTTGGATGATGTGTTTTGGAAATTTCATATCGTTCATGTTATTCCAGAGAATATCGTGATTAACAGTATCAAAAGCTTTCGAGTAATTGTCTTTCTGATGTTCTCTGTTTTTCTCTATGATCAATTTCAGATTTAGAATCTGGTTTCTGGTACCTTTTCCAGGGCGAAAACCTACTTGTTCGTCTGCAATTTTTTCTCTTAACTTTAACTTCATTCTTTCATCAATAATTTTCAACAAAATTTTGCTGCTGTGACTTATTAATGCAATTGTCCTGTTATTGTTGCATTGGAGTGCATCACCTCTTTAGGTATGGGAGTAAAGACTGATTTTACCCAGTCTTCTGGCCATTTTCATTCATTCCAAATTTTCGTACAAAGTTTGCAGAAGAAGTATTCAACACTTTCGCCAGCATTCTTGATTAATTCTGCTGTTATTTCATCTATCCCCGGGCTCTTGTTATTCTTTAATTCTTTTATGGCTTTCATAACTTCATCTAGCAGTGGCGGTGGTTCATCTTCGCTGTCATTGAATCTAATTAATGTTGTTGTTAGATCTTTATTCTTTTTGTATAGGTTGGAACAATATTGATTCCATCTATCTTTGACTTCTTTTCCATCACATAAACAAGTCCATCTTCAGTTTTGATAGTGTCCATTGTAGGTTTAAATTTCGTGTAATGTTTCGTACTCCTTGGTAGAGTTCTTTAGTTGTCTTATTGATAGAACAGTTTTCAATTCTCTGGCAATGTTCATTTAAATATTTTTCCTTATCTCGTAGCAATAATCTTTGAATTTTTGTATTTAGTTTTTTGTAAATTATTTCTCTCAACTGGATTATTGATACCCTTTGATTTTAGGCATCTTCTTGTTTCAATTTCACTTAGTGTTTCTTCAGATATCCAGGGGGAATTTGTCTTTTTCTTTTTGGCGATAGTTTCTTACGCAGCGCTAAGCAGGAGTTCTTTTCCTTCTTCCCACAACTCATTTGGTGTTTTATCATCTTCACATTGATTGAGTGCTTCAAATTTGTTTGACACTGTAATTCTGTAATTGTTATCAAGAGTTTTGTAGTCGAGCTTTAGAGGTGGTGTTGGACACTCCATCTTTTTGAGTCTTATTTGAAAGTCGATAGTTAGAAGTTGGTGGTCACTGTTGCAGTCGGCACCAGGTCTTGTCTTGACATTTTTTATACAACTTTTCCATTTCTGGTTCAACACAATGTAGTCAATTTGGTTGCGTGTTCTTTTGTCTGGTGAAAACCACGTGTACAAGTGTCTTGGGTGGTGTTGGAACAATGTGTTGGCTATAACTAGTTTATTTGTACTACAGAATTCAATAAAATCTTCACCTCTTTCATTTATATCTCCAAGGCCGAATTTTCCACAGGTGTCATTTTTTAGATAATTTTTTCCTACTTTGGCGTTGAGGTCTCCCATGATTACTTCTACATCTCTGTTAGGGATTGTGTCTAAAGTTTCTTGGAGAGTGTTATAAAAAATTTCCATTTCTTCATCACTTGCAATATTGGTTGGTGCGTATCATTGTATAATACTAATGCTATTTGGTTTTGCTTGTATTCTGACTTTTAAAATGCGATCATTTATTGGGCTGTACCCAATTAGTGCATTTGCATTTTTTTTCGGGAGAATCATAGCAATCCGTGACTACAATTTCCTTCTTCTTTTCCAGAAAAAAGAACGGTCTTGTTTTCTTTAGTTTTGAAACTTCCATTACTTCTCCAATTGGTTTCGCTGATTCCTAGTATTTGAATGTTGTATCTATCCATTTCGTTACAGACACTATGCAATTTACCCATCTCTATCATTTTTCTTACGTTCCACGTTCCGATTTTTAATGTGTTTCTTAATTGGACATGTTTTCCTTATCTTCTTTGTCTTCCAGATGCATATTTAACATTGTCAGCCTGGTTGCCCCTTGATAACCCACGCGACGGGCGATGTGGTATGAATTTTCATTTCTGTATTTAATCATTGGTGTAGAGGTTTGTCAGGCGAAAAGAAAAGTTGAGTGAAATCCTCCAGGCTCCTTCTCAACTCAGTCTCCAACTAACTAGGAGGAACTATTTCTGCCGCTTTGAAACAGTTACCTGCAATACGCCAGACATATTCTTTCGTGAAACATAATCAGTAGAACCGAAGGTGTTTTCATCAGATACACCGCCCTGCTGCCGACAGCTTCACCGCAACCCTGGCATAGGGAGCTAGTAGGGTGCTATCCTTGTTCAAAGGAACCCCAGGTGCAATTTATTGTCTTACCCAGGACAAATTATATATGTGTGTGTGTGTGTGTGTGTGTGTGTGTGTGTGGTGTGTGTGTGTTGTGTGTGTGTGTGTGTGTGGTGTTATGTATATATATATGTGTGGTGTGTGTGTGTGTGTGTGTGGTGTGTGTGTGTGGGGTGTGTGTAAAGACACACACTATGTTGTTTGTGTGTATCTATCCATGTGCCATTTTTTGAAGTTATAGAGACAGTAAACTAACAATAATAAAACAACAAAAACCAGTCTAATGTGTCCTGATATGTTATGATGTTTGAGACGATGAAGGAAGTCAGTGACTGTTAGACATAAACCTGTTCTACTTTCATGGAGATTAAAC
The DNA here is from genome assembly GCF_015228065.2 of Penaeus monodon. Lineage (NCBI taxonomy): Eukaryota > Metazoa > Arthropoda > Malacostraca > Decapoda > Penaeidae > Penaeus > Penaeus monodon. The sequence goes on along the minus strand of NC_051398.1, from coordinate 21,491,011 downwards.
TTTACATTTGTTTTTGACTCATGACTGAATCAGGAATTCCAGGCACATGGCGGTGTATATGTGGTCTGTTAACTCGTGGGTATTCATTTACATCAATTTGTGTCCTCTATAGACAAGATTCTTGCCGCGAATATTCACTGTGACTGCCTAAAGTGTCAACAGCTTGTTATCTTTTTATTCACACACACATGCATATATGTATGGACGTATACTCGTATATGTACATATATAGATTTGCAAATTTTTGGCTTATTTACGAAGATACAACAGTGGTGCCCGACTGCTGCCTTTTAGTTTCAGACCGTGATGGTCAAAGGATATGGGAATTCACCCTATACAAAACAATCCCTGCCTCGTGTCACCTATAAGATGAAAGGCTCGGGATCAACCCGAGGAAACAATCCGGAACCGATCCATCCAACGAGAGTTCCGAATGCAGTTCTTGTCGCTGCAACCTCGTTCTGGCAACTCCTGCGTGGAACGAAGGAACATGCTGCATGGTCAACAGCTTTGCTCCTCGTATTCTTTCGCCCTTGGAACTGACTCTACTGAAACGGGAGTGGATAGAGACAATAATGCCATAGTCAGCATCGACAGATGGTGGTTCCGATATGTATGTATGTATGTATGTAACGTATGGATGTATTTATCTATGATATATATGTATATCTATGTATAGATATATATAATTATATATATTATATATGTATGTATGTATGTATGTATGTATGTTTGTATGTATGCGTGTACGTACATTTATATGTGTGTATATATGCATGAATATATGCATATATGTATGCATGTATGGGTGTATGTATATATGTATGTAAGTATGTATGTATTATGCATGTATGTATATAA
>NC_051398.1:21455340-21457840 GCF_015228065.2 Penaeus monodon | reverse complement strand
GTGCGGTGGGGAAGAGGGAGGGGGGTTGCATTTAGGAGTTATGTGGAGGAATAGATCGAAGCTGAATTGTACTGGATTTCAGTTTGATTGTTAGAAGGACATGAACGGGATTTCCTTTGATTTAGGAAAGCTGCTTCTTATAGGATTAAGGTTTGTGTTTGTGGAGGGAGGAGGGAAGGGAGGGGTGGTCATGAGGTCAAGATTTAGATGGGAGATTTTAGGGAAACAATAATACATCGGCAAGAAACTGAAATTCCGAGATACGTCTGGTAAGTTCGTGCGAAGGAGTAAATGTGTTGGAATTGATAAGATACAACGTAACGGTTATCATTATTTCCAATTTAGTTTGGAGAGATAATCGGTAACCAGGCAGTGTGTGTAAGTTAACATACAATTAGATAAGTGAAACGCTGTAAGAAAAAACAAGATCAGAACCCACAGGGACGTTCACAGGTGGGTGAGAAGATTGGCTCAATTTAATAATTTCTCGCGACGTTCTTGATACTTTTCGGCTAATATCAGGTTATGAAACAAGTGAAAAATACTAGTCATGCTCGTGTAATGTGTGGGGTAGAGTGTTAACAACGTGGAAAGCAATGTGTTATTACTGGAAATATCTTTTCACTCCATGGCAAATATTATAATGTATATGCCATGGTGGTAGGCTTAAAGAATTTGATAACGATTATCTATCAAAATTACTGTTAAGTATGTCTATCGTATCTCGTTCGTTATTTTAGAGATATTGTAGATGCACGCATTAGTGTTCGTGACTGTCAGATTCTCTTGAGCTTCACATTATTATCACATGTAGTGATCATGGTTCGGACGCCATTCTTTATGCTGCAATAAATATTATTTTCATCTGAGAAATGCTATTGCAGTAATTATGTAGATTACGTCTATTCCATGTCAAAGTGTTTCCAGACTATTAATGCTGAGGAGATACATTAAATATTTAATAGTGTCGTTCACGTTAACAGTGTAGCTAATTTGTTAGTAGGCTACACTAATTAACCAGTCCGGAATGTGTGCCAAAGTACGTAAATTTACAATTCGACTATCGATTTCTAATTCATTTTGAACTTAAGACGTTACCGTCAGTCGCATCTGACTTGAAGATCCAGCCAGCTCACTCCTAAGAGGAATCAGATGTTTTCTTGCGCAGCCGCATTTGCTTGTTAGGTCTGTGCGAAGAGATCCCTTCTCTCTAGCCTGGCTAATTAGGAAATAAAACTTGTTGACGGCGTTTCTCCCAGGAAAAAATGTTATGGACATATTACAGTCTAGGAGCAGATGGCTAAATTACTTTGCGGAAACACAATAATCATTGGTTACCTTTATAATTTGTAGAGTAGAAGTGAAGGAGTGTAGAAGTGTAGGAATGAAGTAGTTTTCATAGGTGAATATAACAAAAAACATTTTAAATGTCTAAGATAGAATTAATAGCGAACAGAAACCATCTTGGCAACTGTATACAGATTTCTCAGTGCATGATATATCTCATGCATATTTGCTGCTGTAGGTAGGTTGTGTCATGACTATTTATGTGGCAGTGATGAAGAGGAGGTGAAGGAGGAGGAAGGGGCACTGCAGGAGGGAATGTGAGAAATGGAGAGAGAGACACCTGCGAGAGAGAGAAAAAGTAGGAACGAAGGACCAGCGATACAGTATGGCAGCCGATATGTAGCAAGACATCCTGTATGCGGGTTAGTGCGAAGCGAGCGGACGCCGCGTAGGATGCAAGTGCCTGTAAGTACTTATCCTACACAATAGAGTGACCGTTTAAGGCCCACCAAACGCTCGTAATCAAATGGACTCAATCGTTAAAGCGGAGATAAAATTTTGTTATTAGTCTGGAGGTGTAATAAATCATATCACTACGTGGGGCCCTTATTGCATAGATGAGCGATCAGATATGCTAATGCACACATGGACAGAGAACATAATAATTGACGCTGTAAATGTCTATCTACATGCGTATAGATCTATCTACATACGTGGATAGTGTGACGATTACAAGTAAACTTATGAATAAGACAGAGAACCATCAAGTGTGGTACAAAACCCCACAGTAAAGAAAGCCAAGTCAACCTTTTAGTAAATAAAGTGTCAGGGTCTGGTTTGTATCGAGATGCATTCATTACTTGAGGCAGAGAGTTCCACAATGTGTTGAACTAGTGTTTCTGCCAGCCAGGGCATTTCCTTCTTGGTTAATATATCGGTTTACAAAGAATGTGATTACATCTTTCTTGATTTAAGTAAACCATCCTTCACTTTGCCGTTTTTGTTTACACATTTTCTGTTAAATCCTTGCCCTCTTCCTTGAAAATAAAGATGAATGTAGCTTCTTTTTCATCATTCACAATAGCACTCTGACAGTACACATTCCCTGCCCAATACTTCACCCCAGACAGCTGGAGATGCACACCCTTTTGGTCCCATTGTGCTTCGAAGTGCAAATGCTTAACACAAAGTGAACTGCGGAGGTGCAAACTAT
>NC_051398.1:21442840-21445340 GCF_015228065.2 Penaeus monodon | reverse complement strand
CCAAACATCCTCGGCGGAGAGACAAGACAACCATCGCCATAAAAGGTCGAGATGTGTTCGCTGCTTAAAACATTTTCTAAAAGAAAGCTGTCCGACAAGAAAGAGAATACGTAAATAACTATTTACTGTACTATATTGCATTTGTGTACGCTTAATTGCACACATGCCATAAGTCATCACACGGAGACACAAACACACGCACACATAGTGATCACACACAAACACACACACACACATATATACACACACGCACACACGTGTGTGTGTGTGTGTGTGTGTGTGTGTGTGTGTGTGTGTGTGTGTGTGTGTGTGTGTGTGTGTGTGGTGTGTGTGTGTGTATGTGTGTGTAAATCATATCTGTATTATATGTATAAATTACATATATCTATCCGTCTATCTATCTGCCTGTCTATCTGTCTATCTGTTTGTCTGTTTATCTATCTGTCTCTGTTTCTGTTTCTGTCTCTCTCTCTGTCTCTCTCTCTCTCTCTCTCTCTCTCTCTCTCTCTCTCTCTCTCTCTCTCTATGTATATATATATATATATTTATATATTATATATATATATATATATATATATATATATATATAATCTCACTCAAATCATGAAACTCTTACTAGCTCTTACAACTTTCATGAAGTATTCAGTACAGTGTATTTACAAACTTACGCAAACGGCATAAGAAACCAATAAGTGTAATCGCAGTACAAAGAGAATCTATGAACAAAACATAAAGTGAAACTCAGTTCCATCATAAAGAAAAAGTTCACCACGCTTTCCTGCTTACGTAGGCTACAGAAGAACCAGCAGGATTCTTTTCACGTTGGGCTGTAACCCCCCCCCCCCCCTCCTCTATCTCCAACTCCCCCGCTGTAGCGCAATAATCAAAGACAAATGAAGCTATATAAGACATGGAGATATTGTTGGTAAGTTTTTGATACATATTTATGAGTCATGCACGGGACGAGGCAAACACTAAAATATAAATAGATTGGTTTCGAAGGAAGCGGGTCTGGTGGTATTAGGCCTTTCTGAAGCTGTAGATGGTATCAGCGAATCGAGCGGAGAGCCAGAGAGAGCTATAAAACAACAAGATACTGTCGGCCCCGATGTGAACTCTGATATGGATCGAGATAACAGCAAAGTGATCGTTACTGGTCCCGACAGTATTATGACATCCACAGTTCTTCATGAGTATTAGAAGATAGTTTACCCCGAGCATAAGTACTCTTTCAAGTCACGAGAGCTTGTGAGTCAATGGTACTCCGGCTGACCTCGGAAAGGTGAGGAGTCAAACAAGCAACGCTGTGGAATACAAGGCCTCTGTGATGACGTGCTGTTAAAAGCTACAGTGCTCTTACAGACTTACTACGACCATTAAGTAGAGAGTAAATTCTCCTCTCGCCCGCCGTGGAGTGCGAGAGGTCTGCCAAGATGGGGGGGCATGAGTGCCCAGGGGTAAATAACCGTCAGGTTCACGTAAAAAAAACTTATAACATTGAGGTATTCTCAACGTGGTAGTGACTGCCAGGGATTTCGTTAATTTGTTTAGTGTCTATTGCACCATTTCGAAAATTTTATTCTCCATTAGTCATCATTAACGGAATGAAATGTATACACTACATTACATTATATATATATATATATATATATATATATATATATATATATATATATATATATAAATATATATATATATATATATATATTTTATATATATATATATCCATCTATTAAATATTATATTCTATTATATATATATATATATATATATATATATATATATATATATATATATATATATATATATATATATATGTGTGTGTGTGTGTGTGTGTGTGTGTGTGTGTGTGTGTGTGTGTGTGTGTATGTGTGTGTGTTGTGTGTGTGTGTGTGTGTGTGTGTCTATGTATGTATGTATATATATACATAAATACATACATACATACATATATATATAATAATATAATATATATATATATATATATATATATATTATATATATATATATATATATATATATATATATATATATTATCATATCTCCCTGCAGCCAACGGTAAAAGGAATACTGTGCGTCTGATAACACACACAGATCAGGACCATCAGCACGTGCATGGTAATCTCTTGTTCCATCATGCAGAGCTACATTCCACGAGTCATTGTTGATCAGACCCGTAAACCTTCCAGTAGATAAGCAAAGGATTGTTAGTGACTCCAGCAAACAGAATCAGTTTGGCTGTTCTCACAGAATATTGCAATTGAGCAAATTGTACTTGATATTACCGCTGGCTACGTCTGCTGAGTTTGGACATAAGTGCAAAAATATAACGATGATTTCTTTAAAGGAAGGTGTGGCTTGTATCGAATACATTAATCTTAATAATATAGTACAAAGACTGTGCAACACGTTTAAGTGGATAATAAATGGTATAAAAGGGTGAGCCCAGGTGGCTTTCCCATAGCGGTCAAAGAAGCTCAGGTAATGACTCAGCATTCAA
>NC_051398.1:21430340-21432840 GCF_015228065.2 Penaeus monodon | reverse complement strand
AAAACAAGCTATTTTTTATACTTTTCCTCTCAATCAACATATACCCAAATGGGAAGAGAAAAAATTGTTCATTTCCTTTTGTGAAACCTGCGCTCATACTCGTGATGGACAACTTTTTGCTGCGGGAATAAAGGAGGCCGCCATTCAGACCTCACAACGAAAATGGACACAGCTCTTACGGTTGAAACATGCATTTTCTTTCGTGATTACGGTTTAGCAACAACAGCTTGGGTACCTAAAGTCTGGCGTTTGCTGGCGACTTTGATATACTAACGTGGTTGTGAATGCGCTTCAGAAAATAGATATTTTGTGGATAAGGGCTTCATGTGAAATGACGTAAAAGTCGTGGGAACTGTGAACAGAAGTTATGAAAAGTATTATGTATTCTCTCCTAGATTTTCCAAAGGAAAAGATTTGGGATTATAAAATACTAAAACAACATGTCTGATACACTGAGGGGAAAAATGGTTTGTATAATTTTCTCTAAAATAATAATATTAGCATGGTCACAAAATATTCACTTAAATCAAAGCTTACATAGCCAATATCCTGACGTATTTGTACCAAAGGAAAAATACTCGACTTCCGTCATGAAGATCAAGATCAAAATCACGAGGGTCTAAGCTTCTGACAGTCGTATGTCTGTCAGGAGGATGACGAAGCCCTGTAATACAATGGTAGTAAATAATTTTATAACTCAAACTTAATACAGCACTTACGCAGTTTACTATCCGAAGAGCAGCGGGGCTCCATAAATCTCCGAGGTTAAATTTCGTAATTAGGACTGAAATGGCAAGGGGGAGCTTTCACCGTTTTCTTCGTCGAATTCGTTCTTCCGCCTAGAGCGCCGGCGCGAACCCGCGTGACCGGCGATTCCTCCTGCGGCAACGCCAGCCTGAATCTGTGGCACTTCGATGCACCTGTGTTGCTTCATGCTTCTGCGAATGTACACCGCCGCCTTTGCTGCCACCTTGAAGATTTCATGCTGGGCGTGACATGAAAATTGACACGTAGACAACGTGAAATATAAATTAATACTTTGGAAATGTGAGTTTCTCCGACCTCATGTTACGTCTCAGAGGCCGCCCACGGAAAACCAAGGGAATTTGGTGTGGATGTGTTTATCCCACTGTAATTTCGAAAACTTTTATAAATGAATGAAGATCTTCCTTGACTCGAAAAGCAAATAACGATAAAGGTCATTTGGGTCATTATTTCACCACGTAATAGGCAGTTTGTTCTGATAATTGTCCGGATGAAACTTAAATGCTTGCCAAGCTCCGGGTCCGTCGTCTGCTCACAGAATCCCGAGCTGTTCCTCTTCCCAAACTGCTGTTAAAGTGACCGATTTGCCATGGCTGTATTTATAGCTCATGCAATTCCACAATCAAACCCTACACTCGCTTATTATAAATTATATGAACCGTCATTACGTGGCGGGGAGGCCGGCGCGCGTGGCTCTCCTCGGGGGTAATGACGATTTAATTACCGTTGGCGAGGAAACGAAATGACTCCAAAGTGATTCATTACAAGCGCACTCGAACTATAAATCGGCCCTTGAAGGCGCCGAACAGAAAACAGTCTCGTTTTTCACCTAATAAGCGTCCCCGACTCTTTATCTCACCGCCATTCCGTTTCGTCACGTTACCTGCGAAGATCTGCAGCGCTGACTTAGGGGCCTGTGATGACAGTCACAATTAATTTAGGTTCTGGTTACCGTTTACCAGTCTAGGATTACATAGAACATATCTATTAATGTCTCTCTTGCTGGTAACATGCTTCCAACATTTAGGTCGCATGAATCAAGATAACCGTAATATAAAAATCAAGGCTGGTAATCAACTTTCCTGTCATGAACTTCAATCAGCGCCCAATCATCGCTCTTCCTATTGAGCTCCATGTTTGTCCCTTTTTTCTTTCTTTCTTTTTGTATTTGCATGAAAAATATATACACAAATTATACATTGTTACTATATCTCCGCTTGACGCACAAGATGACAGCCCATATCACGAAAGAGGAGGAAGTTACGATAAAGTAAACAGAATTATTAAAAGCAATATTCAGATATATATAAAGTTCATCCAAATGTTACATAATTTGTTGCAATGTGTTTTCCACGATTTTCCAGCAACGCCAATGTAGGAAGAAGAGCCAGGCATAAAGAACTCATTATGTGGAATGCAACGATCCACGATTTCATAAATCATGTACGTATGTCCAGCCTGTCGGGGATGTAGGGCGAGAGCATCACGTCCTCTGCCTCCGAACAAATCGGCTCCGCCTTCAGTTTTTAAAAGATTGTAAAAGTCTCACCTGCGATCGTTCATACATTACAGTTAAATTATCTCTCGCCTTCCCTGCCCCTGCGGCCGAGCGTCGCCGAGGTCATGAGCGAAGGTCGTGGCTGCGTGGTTCCCGGCGCACACACGACCGCCGTGTACACCGTGTGCGGGGGAACGAGTGGCGGCAGCATTTCGAGGAACGTTTTCCAGGGATTTT
>NC_051398.1:21407840-21412840 GCF_015228065.2 Penaeus monodon | reverse complement strand
GAAATAGTGTGGTAACATTTTCAGCAACACGCCGGAAAGATCATTATTTCGCAAAGCTCTTTGGTGTTACAACTGCACTGAAAACTTCACACTTCCCATAAGCACCAACAAAAGCCTATCGCGGGCTCTGAGGCGTAACCGCAGCCAAACGCTGCTCTCGCCTGGATGTGTAAAGTCTTATTCCTTCAAGATGAATAGCTCAGTCTAGGCTGTAATTTATCGAGTGAGAAAAGTGCAACAATAAGATGCAAGCAAAACGCTCATGGTTTATATGCATGATTTACGGGCAGGCGGGAGTAAAGCACTTCGTCGGCACAGCACATGCGCAGAATGAAACGCGGGGACAAGAATGTATGGCGAGGGCCTTCCGAAGTGATGAGAAAATCTCTCTCATTATGTAAACATAAAGGGGAAAAAATAAGCATTTATATGTACAGCTTGTGCACACAGGTCATACACACAGATCAACATGTGTGTGATGTTAGCTATGTATGTATGTATGAATGTATGTATGTATGTGTGTATTTATGTATGTATGTATGTATGTATGTATGTATGTATGTGTGTGTGTGTGTGTGTGTGTGTGTGTGTGTGTGTGTGTGTGTGTGTGTGTGCATATTTATCTATATATATACGTATATATTCATATGTATGTATGTATGTATGTATGTATGTATGTATGTATGTATGTATGTATGTATGTATGTATGTATGTACGTATGTATGTATGTATGCATGTATGTACGTACGTATGTATGTATTTATGCATGTATGTATGTATGTAAGGCCGCGGTGGCCGAGTGGTTGGAGCGTCGGACTCGGGACTGTCACGACGGCATTCTGAGTTCGAGGGTTCGAGTCACCGGCCGGCGCGTTGTTCCCTTGGGCAAGGAACTTCACCTTGATTGCCTACCTAGCCACTGGGTGGCCAAGCCAGCCCAAGTCAAAGTGCTGGTCCCAACCCCGGATAAAATAGAGAGAATGATTACTTAAAAAGGTAACACCGGCACTCTCCGTGGAAAGGAACTGGGGACCCTGCCACGTACTCACTCCAAGAGCATCACAACGTGAAAACTGTAATTGAGTATCATGCTGTGACCACGGCGGCTCAGACATGAACCTACCGTTAAAAGAATGTATGTATGTATGTATGTATGTTTGTTTGTTTGTTTGTTTGTTTGTTTGTTTGTATATATATAAACCCTAATTAATTGAAAAAGTTCGAGGCCTTGATATAAAAGCAATGTAAGGTCAATTAATGACTTTTTACTTAGGCTACATCACGATTTAGTGTCCTGACGGGATGGATATTAGAAAATAATGAATTACATACTTGTGCAAAAAAACGATATTGCAGCTATCATCATCATCAATAAAACTTCACGCATTGGAGAAAGAAGATAACAAGAGAAGTTATCACAGAAAACAAGCCATAACAGGAAGCGCAGCAGAAAATAAGAGAAAGTAACGGCACTTCGCTAGTTTCACAAAATGCTACGACACAACATCAGCATTTTTTTGCGTACGAATCTTGCTTTGTCATCATAATCGTAAAATTCGTGTTGTATCTCTGCAATCTACATCTCTGTCAGAATTATATGCAGTTTAATTTATGATGATGATAGCAGTTCTTAGCCGTGTTAATAGTAGTAGTATGAGTAGTAATAACAGTAATAACAAGTGGGGGGTTAAGATGATGATGACTATAATGATGATAATGGTTCGGATGGGAATAGTAGTAATGAATAAACGGATAAGTAGACATAACGAGAGAGAGAGAGAGGGAGAGAGAGAGAGAGAGAGAGAGAGAGAGAGAGAGAGAGAGAGAGAGAGAGAGAGAGAGAGAGAGAGAGAGAGAGAGAGAGAGAGAGAGAGGAGGTAAAAGAGAATGGAGGCAGACGTGTGAATTTGTGAAGATGGATGATATTGAGATAATTTGCTCTTGTCCCTTGAAAGTTTCTTTCCATCTATCGATTTTCATAATTATATCCTGTTGCTGCATTATTTTCCTTGTTTACATTTTCTCTTTAACGTTTCATTTTTATATTTCCTTACTGTTCTTCGTTCTTAGATCCTGGTCCTTCCCTCTTTTCCCCTTTATGCAACTGTTCATTTTATTTTGTCTGATTTGTTTCTTCTGTCCCTTATTTTCGCGAACATGTTTTTCCTCCATCTCTCCTTCTCTCCCTTTCCCTCTCCCCACATTCTTACCTTTCCCTTTTAAATCCACCAACACATCTTCCATCACCATTAAGTCCCTCTTGCTCTCTGTTCTGCGACCACTCTCGCCGAACTGCATTTCCTCCGTTCAGGCCTCCACGACCTTCTTCTAAGGTCTATGCAGCTCTGAAGCATCTTTAATGTGGTTTCTTTGGAGTTTAAGCACATTAATTCGAATACCCATTTTCTCTCTCTCTCTCACGGTTATTCGTTATATGGAATGAAAGCGTGGGGTTTGCTTACCTGTGGCCTGACTTCTTGATGCTCACGGTTTTCTCAAGAGATTTTTGGTAGTTGCTTCTTTGCATTTTTTTCTTTTCTTTTTGTCAGTAGACAGGTTGTGTATCGTTATTGCTACCGCTTCATCACCATCGCGCTTTCCTTGTCTGCTGTTCTTACGTGTGCCTCTTATCTCCCTCGATCTTTGCTAATCAGTCAGCCATCTTGAGAGAATATGCTAATGTTCCACATCATTCTTTCAAAAAGTATTCAAAGCTTCATTGTTTCTTCGCTTATAATTGTTCTGATCTTTAGAGTCGCACGGTCTTCCCTCGCCCACTCAGCCCATGCAGCAGCAGTGTTACGTCATAATGTCGCTTCCCTCGCTTTTTTGCTTGGAGCTCCCCTTTCATCGTCTGTTTTATATGCACAAAAAGTCTAAAATCTCCCTCCGTTGTTTTTCGTACCTCATCTTGGCAACAAACCTTCCCCCTTTAGTCCTCTTACACGCAGACAGTTTGGTCTTTGTTTTAGTTTGGTCGAATTTTCAGCCTTTGTTACTTCTAATGATCTGCAGTTGCTGACCCAGAACGAGGCGGAGTTCCGCAGCTGCCTAGATATTTGTTAATAAACATCACGAGCAGGTGACATATCATAACTTTAATACTCCCTGAATGTAAATAGTATCTTCTTGCTTTGTCATTATCGCCGTAAAACACATGCTGAGTAATAGCACGGCGCCGCATGACTTATGACGATCATTATCTTTTTCCTAATAATTTTATGCTAAACAATTGCATTTTAACTATACAATAATCTTCTGATACAAATTACAACTTTGTCTTAATATTTATTGAATATTTACCCAGGAGTACCTGATTTCCCTATAACTGCAGATGGAATATCATCAAACGTGAGGATTCAACAGAAAATGAAGGTCGCAGCACAAAGAAAAAGTGAGAGAAAAAAGCCTTTGTAAAATAACAGCTCTCATGATCAGCTGAAGAGAAAATATAAAACTGGCAATGATAATCGAGGAAGCAATAAAACTGCAACAAGGGAGGGGCGTGTTGGAGCAAGGCGAGAGAGACACGGGCTACGAACCTATCTCCGCTAATCTCGTGACCTCTTATAGTGACACGGAATCTGCTGTTTACCCACACGTGTTCGAATGGGAGAGGCATTGCCGCGCTCTGAAATATCTGACAGAACACTGGTATGTTCCTCACGCAGGCCCGCAGAGTACGGAATTTCTGATCATGATCTACAAACGAAGAGCTGCACTATGCGATCGTAAATACGAAAGCTTCCATTTTTCACTGATAGGAATCGCCTACATTCGGTTCGGTTTTGTCTCAAAATAAATACAAGTGTAGTAGGATAACAAATTCGCTTCAGGGATCTTGGGTAGTTCTCTGAAATAAAAACGTACAGTTCACATAATCGTAATTACAGGAAATAGCAAGGTAAGGGTCACAACCGCTCCTGGTAAGGTAATATGACCACGCAATCGTCTTCAGTTGTATAAACAATAGTCAGTCACCTTAACCTCTTGACCAATCAGATAGGAACCATCCCCAGTCACTCCAACTGCTTAATAGGCAAATCAGGGTTTAATTGAGAGTGTAGCTGGCGAGATGGGCGGCTCTGTGAAGACTTTCACGTGAGGTGTTCGCTCATCCGAAAGGCATTGTCGCTAATTTGAAAGAAACAGACAAAAGCCATATCCCGTTTTCTCTAAAGCTCTATCAAACGTCGTTTTCTGTGCATGTCTTGGGTAATGACTTACTCTTGTTCATGGTACTTACTAGTTCGTATTTTCTGTCTTTAAGACGTATTCATTACTACCAACATTCAGTGTTTTTCTGAGTAAAGAAAGACTGTGGATGCCTGTACCCATTCTTTCATTTAACACATCGACTAGACGGTGTTTCCTTGATATTACTCTACGAGAAAGTGGCCGAAACAGTAACGTGTCTCATTTGTCCCCGTGTAAATTGCGCTATCTCTTAAGGAGGCAAATAATCCTTCATGGCATCATCTTTGTATTGGAAGTGGTAAGGCAGCATTTTTAATGTGTTCGCTTCGTAAATTATGAATTTATTCCCACGGATGATATTGGGAAAGTGAAAATGGCGCGCGGCTCGTCCCTCCAAGAAACATTGCTGGTTTCGTTCAGTTTTATTGACTTTTTCTCTTTTATTTCAGACATTTTTAACAGCATCTAATTTCATGGTTATATTCAAACAATCGTTGGCTAAGGAACACATTGTACTGCAGTCTTGTACATGTCACAAATGCCACGATTAGAAATATGCATAATGCAATAATTCTTTTTATTCTGAACAATATCTGTTATAGAAACCATCCTCCCTAGCGAATGCCCTCCTGTCTCCCTGTGCAGTCCAACTTCGCAAATTATTTTTATCTGTAATTTTTTTCGTCATCATTTATTCCAGGCCTTCCTCCCAGCTTTCTTCTGATGCTTCCCTCGTCCCTTGCACAATATCTCACCCCACCTATGCTCTCCCGAGCCTGCATTGTTCCTGTCCGAGCGCATC
>NC_051398.1:21387840-21392840 GCF_015228065.2 Penaeus monodon | reverse complement strand
TCGTCATGTTCTCGACGTCGCGTTATCCAGGGCAGCGGCGGGAATTGTCTTTCCTTCCACGCCCGCAGACTGGTGGAATCCTCCTTAATAAAGCTGCTGCCTAATTTCAACCTGAACAGCGGCTTTACTCCTGCCGACAGTCTCCTCGCTTCCCACATCCTCCGCCTTCTCCCGTATACCGGCCACCCTGCACATAGTCCGCCCGACCCTCCGACCTGATCTGACCTCCCTTCGCTTGCGTTGCCTTTCGTCTCTCTCTTTTATACCCCCTCCCCTCCCTTTCCTCTTCAGACCTGTGAGTTGCTTTTAAAGCTCCCTGTAATTATCGTGCTGTCCATGATGGCTTCTGAGAGTATTGAAGAGAGATTCAAGAGTGAGCTGTTGAAATGTTATGAAGAAAGCAAGAAATATCTTATCCCAAAGGCTGAGTTCTACAGAAGGATAGACAGCATTAAATTTCTGTCAGCAAATAGTCATATGAAGAGTAGAAGTGACTATTATTTTCTGTCCAATTAAGTTATTTTGTTTATATGTTGTAAATCCCTGAGATATAATTAGTCCTCATTACCTATTACGATGAACTGTTAATTATTGGTGTTACTTTTATGGTTACTGTCAGATAACAGAGAAAGTTTCTCTGACAGAGCACCAATTCCAAACTTAGAGGTTATGTCAGCAAGAAATCCCATGCGTGACACCTATGTAGCATTTGTTATGAAATTCCGGTTGATGACTATGACCAGTATTTCTTGTAGTCTCAGTTACTCCATGGTCTGGGAGGAGTAACTGAGGAGCCAGAACATGGGGTAACAGAGACTAGCTCACATACTGTTTGACTATTTCATGCATAGTGACAGATATGTTTTGTAAGCATATCATATGACATGATCAATCTATGATTCGTATTTCTTTGTAGCTACTGCTGTCCCAAACCCTAGCCGCTGACTTTAATATTTATGGAGCATATAAGAATAATATTTGCTCTAAAATAGTAGTGATAATTATGGTTTTACTGAATTAATGCATTCTATTTCTTTTCAGATATGAAGTCCTCCAATGTGGTGACGTGGAAAAGCTTACAAAAAAACGGACAAATACAGATGAGCCACCCCTGTATTATGTAGCTATTGAGGAGACTTTTGAGGTCATCAAACGTACTCATATTGCAACAGGACATGGTGGGCGTGACCGCATGATTAAGGAGTCACAACGAAAATATGCCAACATCACAACAAAGGCCATGGGACTCTTCTAATCACTGTGTGAGGAATTTCAGAAGAAAAGGAAAAGACCAATGACCAAGGGTGTTGTGGTGCGTCCTATCATCAGCAAGGAATTAGCATCTAGGGGCCAGGTTGATTTGACTGACATGCAATCAATGCCACACTCCAACTTTAAATGGATCATGGTGTACCAAGACCATCTCACCAAATTCTGCATTCTTCGTCCTCTTCAAACCAAATGTACTGCAGGGGTTGCCTGCCAGCTTGCAGATATCTTCCTTCTCATGGGTGCCCTGCTGTTCTTCAAAGTGATAATGGCTACTTCACATCCAGTGTGATTGCTGAGCTAAAAGAAATATGGCCAGGTCTTACCATGGTTCATGGGAAGCCCCTTCATCCACAAAGTCAGGGTTCTGTGGAGCGTGCGAATGGTGACACTAAGGATATATTAGTTACCTGGCTTGCAGACAATAATTCGCAAGACTGGTCAGTTGGTATTAAGTTTGTTCAGTTTCAGAAAAATGATGCTCACCATTCAGGGATAACGTGCTCTACGTACTCTGCTATGTTTGGTTATGAAGCCAGAGTTGGCCTGACTTCTTCACCTCTACCCACAGAAGTTGTCTCAAGGTTGGAGAATGAGGATGAACTCATTGCAGATATGTCAGGAGATGATACAACAACAACAAGTTCTGCTGCAAGTTCTACTGTTTCAGTGACCACTAGCGAAGCGAGTACAAGAGACAACAATAATTTGTTGACTACTGAAGTGAGTGAGGCACTTTCTGTTGATGCCATTGTTCAGACTCCTCAGATACTTCAAGATCACCAAGACCAAATTTGTATCCATATAGCAATGTAATGAATATTGCTATATACATATATTGCTATGATATAGCAATATATGTATGCTCTTATGAATGAACAAATGTATGCTCTTATGAATAAAATGAATGTTATAGATACCTGTTGTCATGTTTTTTATTAGGAACTAAATAATGGATTTTTCAAATAGTTTTAATCCGAAAGACGCTCCTTGTGACAGCAGTTCTATTAATGTTATTATGCACACTATTGCATGTCATAATTCTAACCCTTGGAAGGAAAACCCACAATACAAAATCCTGGATTCCATCCTGAGATCTGAGGACCTCAGGATGGAATCCAGGTGGATTTCGAAACTGTAGTCTCATTTTCAATAAATCTAGTTTATGTATTGTGGATTTTTCTTCCATAGTATCAGCACGGAAGAGTGTTTTTTCCATTCATTCTAACCGTTGCTCATCCACACATGTGAAAAAGATCGAAACAGTAATTTCATGAAATCCCTGACCTCCCAATTCAGGGATTTCGTGAATTTCCTGTATACTTCAATAAATTCATGAAATCCCCGAGTGAAACAGTGATTTCATGAATTTGCTGAAAATTTTAGGGATTTCGTGAAATCCCTGATTTTACAACTTTACTGTACCATATATACACATATATGTGTGTGTGTGTGTATATATATATATATATATATATATATATATATATATATATATATATATATATATATATATGTGTGTGTGTGTGTGTGTGTGTGTGTGTGTGTGTGTGTGTGTGTGTGTGTGTGTGTGTTACATACATACATGCATACATACATATATATATATATATATATATATATATATATATATATATATATATATATATATATATATATATATATATATGTGTGTGTGTGTGTGTGTGTGTGTGTGTGTGTGTAGATAAATGGATAGAAAGATACATAGATGGGCAATCAACTAAATAGATATGCAGACAAACTGTCATAGAGTAAAAGTATACGCTATATCAGTATTCGTACTATTTTTTGTGAAGAACTCGCGCGAATTATAGATTCATATCAGTGCAACAGACATTTGTATGGAGCAGGAATGACAGTCCTTCACTCTGATTTAGAAACTGGGCAAAGAAAGAGAAAAAATGTCTCCCATATTGCTAAGGCCAATACATTGGTTAGTGTCTTTCGGCAACAAAAGAGAAAAATATGGGAACGCAATATCGTATATGTACAGGAAATGTCGTCATGGTTAGGAAAATACCAAGTACAAGGACCATCAGTAAGTTTTGCTTCATCTGTTGTTGTTTGTTGCTATTACAGTATATTTCATGTGCACTTTCTCTGCGTACATCAGTATGCTCGCATGCATTTGTTTCAAGTGCATGGTTTGGACCACGCTTGTCACCCTAGAAGTTAATTTATATCGCATAAAAATGAGTTCGAAGACCTAATTCCTCTCCTCACGCCAGAGGACCCAAGGAAAGGTCAGCGCAGGATTCCCGCCACATCAGATCTCGGCCGCAGATAAGGGATCCCGAGCACAGTATTGGCTGGAGCCGACCTCGGTGAGGCCCTCGCTCGTGTATAGCTTGAACGTAACGAGCTAGCGGCCATGTATTACCTAAGCTGTTAACATGTTTATTTCAGGTTAATAAGTCATTATGGACTCGAGTCAAGGTGCACTATTCTGTCCTCTCGTTGTAACGACGGCTTGCGCGATATTACGTCAGATTACCCGGGTGTTCGTTTGTAGCTCTTTAATGATGCATGAGGTCCCGTGGCACAGAAAGGCGTTCTCAAGGCGCCACAAATTGTCAAAATTAAGGCTTTGCATTAAACTTGATCTTCACGCGTGATACTTATGGTTGCATGTGGGTGAGAAAACACTTTCCAAATATAAATATGTCCCTGAACTTATTTATTTATTTATTTATTATTCGTTTTTCTCTTATTATTATTGTTTTATGAGGAAACCAACTGATAACATTTTGTTCTATTACGAATGATAAGCAAAAGTCCACTTAGGGATAACTATTATTAGGTAATGGTAATGGTATATGCATATGCCATTATATATATATATATATATATATATATATATATATATATATATATATATATATATATGTGTGTGTGTGTGTGTGTGTGTGTGTGTGTGTGTGTGTGTGTGTGTGTGTGTGTGTGTGTGTGTTGTGTGTGTGTGTGTGTACAAACACAAACACAAACACAAACACAAACACACACACACACACACACACACACACACACACACACACACACAACACACACACACACACACACACACACACATATATATATATATATACAAACACAAACACAAACACAAACACAAACACACACACACACACACACACACACACACACACACACACACACACACACACACACACACACACGATTAATGAAGCTTGTTTGGTATTTAAAGTTCGATTTTACAACCAATTTATGAATCTAAACTATTAACTAAACTAAATAAGTGGCATTATCTAGAATCTATTTATCTTTAATACTTCTGATAAAAAATCTCTTGACAGTATCACCTAGCAACATTTAAAGCAGGGATGGCTCATATGTTGACATAAGCACTCAATATCAGACTTATTCCGTGTGTGATTACTATTTAAAGAAGTTATCACTCAAAACAAACTGTTACTTTGGTATTCAAGTCGTTCTCAGTGCCGCCATCAAGATAGACTAGTCCCGTGGTCGTGCAATGGATTTTTATTAAGATGGTTATAAAAGAAAATTAACAGGAAACAATTTTTCATATTGCAGTTTATTCGTTTATTATTTTTACAAGCAAAAAAGTACAGAGTAACATAATGATTTGAATTGAGGCAGGAGGTGCAAAGTAAGTACTGGCCCCATTTCCTTCTTATTTGTTTTCTCAGTGGAGTTGAAGGTGCACGGCTGATAACAATGCACTGCAT
>NC_051398.1:21347840-21352840 GCF_015228065.2 Penaeus monodon | reverse complement strand
ATTCTTATTTCGTTCCATATTTACTGTGCCAAGTAAATATTGCATGATCATATCAAAGTGAATCTGTATTCAGTATCATGAACCAGGAAATATTACACTTTTTTAAAAGAATTTTGACAGGATTGCCAACCGCTGGGAAAATGGGAATGTCTGAGGTGTTTTAGAATATGGAAAGATTATATTTTTTTTACGTAAGGGTCGCACATGAGGGGTACAGTTTAAGGACCCTTACGACTATCATTTCGTAAGGTGGAATATCCTCAAGATTTCCTGCTCACTTCTGACATATAATTCAAGTGATATAGGCTTCCTCTAAGAGAAATAAGGTGCATCTATTATAGTTGCGTAATATATGGTGTGAGAAGGATCTATTATAGTAGTGTAATATATGGTGTAAGAAGGAGGCTGGGCCAGAACAAAGGCAAAAGTTGTACCATGTTTTGCAAACAGCTAACAACCCATTACCTCACTGATACTAATCTTCATCTCGCTCTGTATTACAAGTACTTCTTTTCCAATGCCACTAGAAGATGGTGGGAGATTTTTTTAGTAGTAAGATGCTAGAAAAGAACGTCTATCACGTTCTTTATGACCCGAGGTACTACACATTGCAAGCTCTTACAAGTTAAATTTCCTTGCAATGGACCAGAATTAGTCCCATACCCCTAACACTGGAAATGGAAACAGCGAATGGGATTTGGCCCATATGATTTAACAATGAAGCTATATGCCAAGTCAACTTCATCGACACTTCGAATATTCTCAGAAATATTCTGGAAAACCTGATGAGAGAAGTGTGAAGAGAACATGAAACTTTATCCCCAGGTTTATGTCATTACATGCAAGTTATTCATTTCCTCTATGTGGGGTGACTGACTGATTATTTGAATTACCTTTTGTATCAGTAGCTAAGGACATTAGTGGCATATTCTTTTACATAATTTTAGTATGCTAAGTAATGCAGTAAAAAAATACATAACCTAGTTAAGGCCATGCATTCACATACAAATAGAATATTCAAATGTGCATTAAAAATATATAATATACGTGTTTACAATTAAAATTTTGTATAAAATATTAACTCGCTCGGAATTTTAAAGGGGAGAAGGGGACATAAGTCTTTCGCTTCAAAGTTCTGTATACTTTACAGTACATGAATATTACCAATAGCTTTTGGCTTTACTTTAAAATGCAAAGGATCATTTCGTTTTTTTCTACCAGGCTTCACAAGAAAGTTTTGTATGAATTGTCTTTAAATTTACTAGGCAGTATTTTCAAAATGGTTGGAGGAGACCTTTTACTAGGAAATGAATTAGTTTCGGAGTGGCAAGCAGACAAGTTTCAGTGTTTGGACAGTGTTTGTTTTGGTCACCAGGGAATGTATCTACAAACTATTCAATAGTTATTTCCTCACCCTATCCGAGCCATCAGAGTTCAAAAATGGAAAGCTATATATTGGGCATAAACTCCATCCAACAGCCATAGAACTAGTTGCTGGATGGTGCCTGCTTGGCTATCTGACTTGACAAGATGCACCTCGTTTAGTTACCTGTATCCCCTCTACAGGTTATTACAGAATTATCTTGAAAGTGGTTGGAATGTCTCGGAAAAAAACAAAGGAGATAGTAACTCCCAATTCCCAATGCTTTAAAGGAAAATATTATGTAGAAATGTAAGGACTTATAGTTACATATACCCCTAGTACAAGAGCAGGAGGAAAGAGCGGCTTGTGGAGATATCAAAATAGGTCCAGAGAAATATGAAGAACAATTTGGATTCCGAAAAGGAAGAGGTACAAGAAATGCTGTCTTTACAACAAATATGATAAGTGAAAGAGCCACAGAAATGCGGAGAGATACAGTATATCATTATTGTGGACTATTAAAAAGCTTTTAAAAGAGTAGAGCATGCTAAGATTGTTAATGATTAAAGGCAATCAGTAACGGTTGAGAAGACATCAGATTAGTAATAAACCTGTATTGGAACCAAATAGCTGCCATGTCAATTGATGGAGAGATAAATGACTGGACGGAGTGTCCGCCAAGGCTGTCCTCTCATTAGACTCATTCTCGCCCCAGGCAGAAACAATCATGAGAGAGATATATAGATGCGTGCATATATAGATGTGTGTGCATGCGCGCGCGCGCGCGCATGCACTCCTCCCCCCTCCCCTATATATATATATATATATATATATATATATATATATATATATATATATATATATATATATATATATATATATTTTATTTTATATATATATATATATATATATATATATATATATTCTTAATTCTTAATATTCATTTATTAATCCATATACACATAATTGAATATATGCATAACTAAGTAAACAATAAATTGATTATCGATTTATTAATTAATATGAATAATCTTACACATCTTAAAAGTCTTCTAATTCCCGTCCGAGATCTCGTTTAGGATCTATGAATTTAAATATTCATCATCGCAGATAAGCAATAACCTATGCTTTAGGAGAGGTAATATGATATATGATATATGATACCAGAGCATCAGCGGTTTATGGCCTTCGTGAGCTTCATGAGATATATTTACGAATAAGAGTATGTGCTGTTGTCCCATACAGGCATTTTGGTGTCCTTCAGAAAATTGAAGATTTAAAAGTTAACAAAAGAAATAAAGAGAGACGGAGAAGAACTGTACGTATGTTTCTGTGTGTAATTTTGTGACAGGGACACAGACAGACAAACATACAGAGAGAGGGAGGTGGGAGAAAGAGAGAGAGAGAAGAAAGAGAAAGATGATAGATAGATAGATAGATAGAGAGAGAGAGAGAGAGGAGAGAGAAGAGAGAGAGAGAGAGAGAGAGAGAGAGAGAGAGAGAGAGAGAGAGAGAGAGAGAGAGAGAGAGAGAATTGCGCGCGCGCGTGTGTGTGTTTGTTTGTTTGTTTGTGCGTGCGTGCGTATGTGCGTACTTTTGTGAGAGAATGTATGTAAGTGTCCGCGCGCGCATTTTTGTGAGTATTTGTCTGCTGAATGTTGTATTGTGGCAAGAACAGCAAATAATCGTATTAGCAGACACATCATAAAAATAAAAAACAGCTCTATGGCAAATGAGGGAGGAAGGAGAAGAAACGAGAAGAAAAAAGAGAACTCATAGCGAACTTGCAAGTATCTGGGACGGCATTATTCTCTATATATGTGGCGGGCAGTGATATTGACAAGACATGAGGATCCCGCACACCCAAGAGCTGAAACCTGAACAGTGATTTGCATCTGAATTGTGAGTCATATTATCATACCTACAAACCCAGTTTCACCATTTTCTACATCGTTATATGCTAATATTTTGAGCTCCTGTGATTTCATAATTTCTCCATTCGTCATCCAGGCTTGCAACATGCAATCTCACCTTACATTGCATATTACTATGTGTCAGACTACGGAAAATGGATTCTGCAATAAAACCGAAACTAATGTATGTTCCAACTGTTTCCGCAATTTTCTCTCTCCTGTTATCAATGTTAACTTATTTATTTTTTCGACTTTTCCATTCTTCTTCGCCCTCTCATCAGGTTTTAGTTTTACCTTTCTCTCCCGTTTTGCTGTTTATTTTCCACTCCCGTTTCTTCATCCTAAGTCATTTTTTTTCCTTCCCACTGACAATTTTACTTATCCATAATCAGAGGGATTAGATAGCATACTCTTTTTGTACTGCTTCTATCATGACTATTAGTACTCGTTTCTATTTATGCTACTACTACTAGGATTACTACGACTACTATTGCTAACACTAGCTTTTGCCATTCTGTCTAATCTTTCGTCTTTTCCTCTCACAAACCCTTTCCTCTTCCTCCCCGTCCCTCCATTCCTTCGTCTACTCCCCCACCCCGTTTGACCATCACTTAAGTGGCGTGGGGGCCAGGCAGGACACTTACGGCCCTCCACCCCCTGGCCCACCTGCCCAGCCCCCCTTGGCCCCATCTCGGGAGGTTCCGCACGACGTTGTGAGTGATGCTGGCCAGACACACTCGCAGAACGCAAGCTAATTAGCGGTGGTGATGTTAAGGGCGTAATTGTCATGCCTGATTGTTTATTTGCCGACCTTAATGGAGGATAATATCTGTTTTTATTATAGCCTATGATTTATCTGCTTTATTATACTTGTTCATAAACCTGCCTTCTTTCTTACGTGGATTTCTATTTTCTTCTTTATATTCCGGTTACTCTTCTCTCTCTCTCTCTCTCTCTCTCTCTCTCTCTCTCTCTCTCTCTCTCTCTCTCTCTCTCTCTCTCTCTCTCTCTCTCTCTCTCTCTCTCTTCTCTTTTCTTCTCATCTCTTCTCTTCTCTTTTTCTCTTTCTCTCTATCTCTCTCTCCTTCTCTCTTCCCTTTCTCTATTTTTTTCTCCTACTCTTTTTCTCTCGTGATTAGTATTTTATTTTTATACGTTCAGTTAATTATACGTTGTCAATCTTCTTATTTCCCTATTCATTTAATTTCTTCACTCATCCATTTACCCTTTGTTGCTTTTAGTATGTGTGGCGCAACAATCTTTCTTTATCAGTCTCGGCCACGACAGCATTTCCCCAGCAGATGGTTCTCAAGCTGCCCATGCAAATACTGCTCCTCTTCTCGGACTGCATGTATAATGCCTCAAAGTAATCATGTCGATCGCCATTCAAGCGAGCGTTATTTACTGCTTTCTGTTGCTGATTTCATTGTGCTGTTGTTTATGTCGTCCTGCTCTTGTGATTGCCCCTTTATCTGGATCTTTAGACTGCTACTTATCTCCATTTCTCGTAGTTAATGCATTTTTTATTGCTCGTTTTCTCTCGTTCATCATAATCCCCTTCATTTATAATCACCTTGTTTTTCCCTTGGGCTTTTCCACCTGCGCTACGGACTGAGGCTAAGGCGGCGAATGAGTTGTCTCTTACTCTCTCCGTCATTAGCGTCTCTTAGAAACGAAGAAAGAAATTGCATCTAATCGGCTCACCCCCCCCCCCCATCCCCAGC
>NC_051398.1:21304935-21309935 GCF_015228065.2 Penaeus monodon | reverse complement strand
AATATTAATATATAATTATATATAATATATATATATACTGCATAAAATTCAATAAAATATATTATTTTAATAATATATTATATAAAATATACTAATTAAAATTTAAATAAAATATATATTATTATATTATTATATATTATTTTAATATTATATATATAAAATACGTATGTATGTTGTGTGTGTTGTGTGTTGTGGTGTGTTTTTTATATAATATATATTTTATAATTTTATATTAATACATATATAATATTTACCCAACATATTTTTTGGTGTGTGTGTGGGGTGTGTGTGTGTGTGTGTGTGTGTGTGTGTGTGTTGTGTGTTTTTGTGGTGTGTGGTGTGTGTGTTGTGTGTGGGGTGGGGGTGTGTGTGTGCGTGTGGGGGTTTTTGTGTGTTTTATTTTTATATTTATATATTATATTTTAAATAAATTGGTAGATGATAAAGAAAAAATAAGATAGAAATAAAACATTTCTCTGTCTCTCTCTCTCTCTCTCTCTCTTCTCTCTCTTCTCTCTCTCTGTTTTCTTTTTCTCTCTCTCTCTTTCTCTCTCTCTTTAAAAAAATGATAAATACATAAATAAATATTATTATATAAAATTATATTATATTATTTTATATATATATTTATATATATATAATATATATATATATATATATTATTTTGGTGTATATATATATATTATATTATATATTATTATATATATATATATATGTATATATATATATATAATATAATATATTTTTAAAATATTATATTATTATATATAATGTGTGTGTGTGTGTGTGTGTGGGGGTGGTGTTTTTGTGTGTTTTTGTGTGTGTGTGTTGTGTGTGTTTGGTGGTGTGTTGTGTGATATATTATTAATATAATTTTATTTTATATATAATATATTTAAATTTTTTTTTTTAATTTTTATCTTTATTTTAAATATTTTTTATTTATTTTATTATTATACATTTTTATTATACAATTTTTAAAACATATGTAATTATGATTTTAATGAAATATAAAATATATATTTATACATTATAAATATACATATATACATTTACTAAAAAAGATACTTACATATGATGGAATTAATTACAATACATATTTATATGTTACATAATATTTATATATATGTTTTAAATATATATATATTATATATATTTTATATATATATATATATTATATATTATATATATACCAAATTTTAACTGATCGGGATGCATTGTTTTAAGATAACAGACCGAAAAAAGAGAGAAAATCGGTATGAAAGATCCCCTTTTGTAGAAAGTTAGACTACAAAAAGTGAAACATATTTTCTTTTGCAATTTGTCGTTAGAATAATATACCCCAATAAATTAAAAAGAAGAAGCAAATATATATTTATATTCCATCCTAAGATTTTTATGTCATAAACTTTATATCAAAACCTTTAAAGTAACAAAGAATATATTTGTGTATATACTATTATATATTAAATATTTAATTTAATTATATATTTTATATTGTGGTTTGTGGTGTGTGTGTGTTGTGTGTTTGTGTGTGTTGTGGGGGTGTTGTGTTGTGTGTGTGTGTGTGTGTGTGTCTGTGTGTCTGTGTGTGTTTGTGTGTGTGTGTGTGTATGTATTTACATATACATGATTACTCCTAAAACAGGATTTTTGCTTCGTTTTAATTTCTAAATGAATTTCATTTAGATATTTGTAAGGCTTTAACATAGAAACAGACAATGTGAAATCTATAAATTTTTGAGTCTTTTTTTAGCCACTTGAAAGAAAAAAAAATTTTAAAATTTTAAATGACAAAAAAAAGGAACCTTGTTGATGAAATCGATTTTTTAAATTATTTAAAAATTTAAATCTAGAAACGGACATGGGCTTTTAACCAAAAAACAGTTTAAACTTTCTCGAACAGAATGATACAATTTGAATACTGGAAAAAACTAAAAACTTTCGCAATTAAGAAAGTGTTGCAAAAGAAAATTGCAAAAAGATTAGTGGCCACGAGGGAGGAACTGAATAGCTATTACAGACCAGTAAAACCAGCCTCACTTATTAATGCCTAATGATAATTGACTCTAAAGCCCAGTGTTACCAAACAAAAAATTTGTACACATTTACTTTTGGCACAGTACATCCCTTTTAATCAAGTCACTAACACACCAAAACACAACCCCACACACACCCCCACACACACACACACCCCTTATAATACACTGCGTTTTGTAAAATTTTAAAAATTTTTTTTAATATATATATATATAAAAAAAAAAAGATATTTTTTAAATATATATATAAAATATAAAAAATATATAAATTTTTTAATAAAATAGTATTATAAAGTTTTAATAATATATATATATATTATTATTATATATATATAAAATTATATATATTTTTTATAATATATATATATATATATATTATAAATATATTATATTTTTAATATATATAATTAAAATTTTTTTGATTATTAATAAAAAAAAATATATGTAAATTTATATGGATATATTTAAATAAAAATATATTAAAAATATATATTAAAATATTAATATATATAATATATTTTAAAAATATAAAAATATTTATATAAAAAATTATATATTTTATTTTATAATATATTATATATGTTTGATTGGAATCTGTCTTTATATATTTTATATTTATTATTTATATTAATTATTTTTTATAATATTATATAAATGATATATTATAAAATTTTAAAATTTTAATAGTATATTATAAATATATAAATATATATAATATATATTATATATATATTTTATATTTTGTTATACTAAAATAATACCACAACTAGACCCCACACACACACAAAAACACCCAAACCCAACACACACCACACCCACACAACGCACATACACACCACACACACACATATTATATATATAAATATATATTTATTTAAATAAAATTTATTTTTTTTTATATTTAAAAAATTATAAAATTATATATATAAATTTTTAATTTACGCAATGTGTGATAATGTGTGTATTTATATATATTATATATTTATTTTATATATATATATATATATATATAATATTATATATATATATATATGCACGGTGCGGGGGTCATCCATGCACCGGGTGGTGGGGCACCATCCCCACACGCATCGCCCGCGAGGTTTTGGAGCAGCGCGCTGATTTAAAATTTGGGAAAAATCAATCAGATACTAAATCTTTGGGGAAGGAACTTTTCCCCGATTGCCTATTTAGCCGCTGGTTTGGCAAATAGGCAATATCAATGTGGCCTTTCTTACTCCCTTCTCCCAATCAGTATGGTCCCAAGCCGGGAAAAAAGAGTTATTACCTAAATGTAACCGGCACTCTCCGGGAAGGAAATGGGACCCTACCCGTCTCACTCCAAAAGCATCAAACAGAAACTACCAAATTAACTATCATCTGGACCAAGGGGGCTCAAACATCAACCCCAAAAACCCGTTAAAAAAAATATTATATTATATTAAAATATATTTTTTTTTTTTTTTTTTTTTTGACGTCCCCCTACGAACTACGTTTTACTTCCAGGGGATTGTCTTTTCTAGGGGGGCAAACGGTAAAGTTCCCTTTCCCAAGGGAACCCGCCGGCCGGTGACTCGAACCCCCGAATCGATTCCCCCGTGCAAACTTGAGTCCCATGCTCTAAATGCTCGGCCCCCCGGCCTCTTATATAATATAAATGTATATATGTTATATGTATATAATTTTATATATAATATATATTATTATATATACTCACACATAATAATATATATATATATATATTTTATATATATTAATATATAATATATGTATATATATATATATTATATATATAATAATATATATAATATAATTATATATATGATATATTATAAAAACCACACACATAGTGTGTGTTTTTATATATATATTTATATATATATATATATATATATATAAAATTTTAAAATATAATATTAATTTTGTCGTGGTTGTGGTGTGTGGGGTGTGTGGTGTGTGGTTTTTTGTGTATGTTTATTATTTTTATTATATTATATATATATTATATTTGGTTGTGGTTGTGGTGATGTTATTGTGGTGTTGTGTGTGTGGGTTTTTGTGTGGTTGGTGTTGTGTGTGTGTGTGTGTGGTGCGTGGTGTGGTGGTGTGTAAAACCCACAGAACACACACACACACACACCCCCACACAAACACACACACCACACACACACCCCACACCACACACCACACACAATATTTTATATATATATTATATTATATATATATATATATAAATAAAATTACTAACCCCCCACACTTAATATATATATATATATATATATATATATATATTATATATTTTAAATTTTATTATATATTATAATAAAAATATATTATATATTATATTATATTTATATATATTATATTAGCATTAATATATATAATATTATAATATATATAATATATTTTACACCAAAAACTTATAATATATATATATTATATTATATAATAATTATATATATATATATACATATATATATATATATATATATATAAAAATTATGAATTATTTTGGTGGTGTGTGTGTGTGTGTGTGTGTGTGTGTGTGTGTATTTGGTGTGGTGTGTTTTAATAATATAAATTTTTTACAACTTTTATTTTTATATATATATAATAATTTTTATAAAAATAATATTTAATTTATATATTTTATGCATATAAGTTTATTTAAAATTTAAATTTATAATATATATAATTATATATTAATTTACATACTATATATATTTTAAATATAAATTAAAATATTATTATATATATATATTTTATATATGTATTATAATCCATAGAAAGTATTATACATATAGATTATTAATATATGCACAGTAAACATATTATATATATATATATATATTATTATTATATATATTATATATTATATATATAATACATTTTATATATATAATTTTATATATAATATATATTGTTATATTATAAAGGTATGTATGTATATGTCTTATACGCTTC
>NC_051398.1:21237670-21240170 GCF_015228065.2 Penaeus monodon | reverse complement strand
TATCATTACTATCATTATCATCATTATCATTATCATTGTTATTATCATTATTATCATTACCATCATTATCATTGTTTTGTTATTATCATCGTCATTATCATTATCATCATTACTACTCTTGACAATATTTTTACCATTATTATTATGATTGCTATTATTATTACTATTACTATTATCATTATCATCGTTATTATTATTATTATCGTTATTATTGTTGTTGTTGTTGTTATGTTCTGATCATTATAAATACTATCATTATTATTATTATCCTTATTATCATTATTATTATTACCACTAAAGCTATGTTCATTATTGATAACAATATCATCATTT
Source organism: Penaeus monodon (assembly GCF_015228065.2). Taxonomy (NCBI): domain Eukaryota; kingdom Metazoa; phylum Arthropoda; class Malacostraca; order Decapoda; family Penaeidae; genus Penaeus; species Penaeus monodon. The sequence continues at coordinate 21,239,837 of NC_051398.1, read as the reverse complement.
CATTATCATTATTATCATTATCATTATAATCATTATCATAATCATCATTTTCATTGTTACTATCAGCATTATTCCCATTATCATTATCATCTTTATTATTATCATTATTATTATTATTATTATTATTATTATTATTATTATTATTATTATTATTATGTTATCATTATGATCACTGTTACTGATTTTACTATAATTTCTATCATAGTTACTGTTATTATCATCATTATCATTATCTTTAGCATTAGCATTAGCATTATTATTACCATTATTATTACCATCATCATCATCATTTTTATAATTATTGCTATCAATATTATTATTATCATTATTATTGTTATCATTATTATTATTATTATTATTATTATTATTATTATTATTATTATCATTATTATTGTCATTATTACTATTATTATTATCCTTACTATTATTATTATTATTATTATTATTATTATTATTATTATTATTATTATTATTATTATTATTATCATTATTATATATTACTAGCAGTAGTAGTAAGGCCGCGGTGGCCGAATGATTAGAGCGTCGGACTCAAGACTGGCACAACGGCAATCTGAATTCGAGGGTTCGAGTCACCGACCGCCGCGTTGTTCCCTTGGGCAAGGAACTTCACCTTGATTGCCTACCTAGCCACTGGGTGGCCAAGCCAGCCCAAGTCAGTGCTGGTCCCAAGCCCGGATAAATAGAGAGAATGATTACCTAAAAGGTAACACCGGCACTCTCCGTGGAAAGGAACTGGGGACCCTACCACGTACTCACTCCAAGAGCATCACAACATGAAAACTACAATTAAGTATCATGCTGTGACCACGGCCGCTCAGACATGAGCCTATACCGTTGAAGAAGAAGAAGCAGTAGTAGTAGTATTCACATAACTATTATTATTAACATTATTATCATTATCATAATTAATCATAATAATGAAGATAATTTTCATTATAATTATTATTGTTGTTATTATTGTTATTATCATTATTAGTAGTAGTCATATTATTATCATCATTATTACTATCATTGGCTTTATTACCATCATTAGTACCGCTAATTTATTACTATATCATTATTATTATCATCATTATTATCATCATCACTATCATTATCACTATCATTATCATGATTATCATTATCAATATCATTATCATGACTATCATTTTCGTTATTATAAACGTTCTTTGTTATAACTATCAGTACTGCTGTTATTATTGATATTATCTTGATTACATTTTTTATCATCAAAATCAATATTTTTACAGGCGCTATTATTATTGCCATCAGCTTAAGCGAAGGTCACACTATTCTATTCTGTCCTAGGATCCCCAGATCGGATCGCCGAAGTCTGGTCAGCTGCAGAGAGGGACTGGTCGCACTACATTCAGTGTCCCTTCTGACACTAATATGATATGGCTTACTGCTGCTTGCCATTACTAAAATAAGATTTTACATATATTTAAGATTTGTGAAAATAACAGGATCAGGAAAAGTGAAATATGTATATTTGTGGAGAGTTGCTGTGCGTAGCCCGGGTATTCATTCCGAAGAGAGCTCCATGCTTTTGGCGTGTCGAAGTGGGTTGATGTTTATGTTCGTTAGTCAAATGAACGTTTATCCGAATTATCTGTAAACATTTAATGAGATGTAATATATCTTTGTGTCTAAAAATTAAGTTGCTTTTCATCATGATATGTGATTTTTTAAAAGATTCTAAGTAATGAGTTTACCAGTAATTATATTATAGTTTTTGTTTCGGCAATATATTTCAGCTCTAGGCAGGGATGAAATACCGACAGAGCGTTTTCGCGCTGCGGAGGGATTTTCATCTCGGATCCGTTTACAGCAAGGGAAGCATCCAGTTCTGTAAAGGGATCCCCGGACAGAATCGATTAATGTGACCGGCCCTTTATCCATTACTATTATCAGTGAGGTATGTCGCAATCCCTATTGCCATAACCATGAAATTCAAAGTTATCATTATCATTACTGATGTTACTCTTATTACCAATACCCTCATAGTCATTATCACAGAAATTCTATATGAATCACTTTAATGTCTAACCTGGAGGATGAGTCGGAAATCAACCTTAATCAAAGCTCTTGCCAATGGCAGTTACTGCGAATTATTATGATTTCACAGAATGTACTTTCATAAGCT
>NC_051398.1:21230170-21232670 GCF_015228065.2 Penaeus monodon | reverse complement strand
AAGGATAATAAAAATGATGGTGAAAATAAAGATTTAATAATTTAGTCATGTTAATAATTATTACAGCAATGATAATGAAAACAGTAGTAATGATAATAATATTGATACTAATATTATTATAAACAATAATAATGATAACAATAATGACAGATATAATGAAAATAATAGTAAACATTATAACAAATAATGATGATAATGATAAAAATTGTATTCATAATAACATTAACAACAACACTAATAATAAAAACAATAGCAATGATGATACTTATAATAATAATTATGATAATAATAATGATAATGATGATGATGATAATAATAATAATAATAATAATAATAATTATTATTATTATTATTATTATTATTATAATAATAATAATAAAGATAATGATGAGGATAATATTAATAATATTAATAACAATAATAATAATAATAATACGAAGAAGAAAAACAACAACGATAACAACACCAACAAGGCCAATAAGTGAAAGAAAAAATAGTAGTAATAGTAGTGATTATGATAAGTGTAAAGATAACAATGACAACAACAAAAATAATAATAAAAACTATAATGATAATAATAGTAATATTAACAATAATAATAATAATAATCATGATAATAACTATAATAGTAGTGGTAAAAATGAAAATGTTATTAACAATTATTATGATGATAAATTTAGTAACAATAATAATGAAGATAAAAGTGATAATAATAATAACAATAATAATAATAATAATAATAATAATAATAATAATAATGAGAATGATAGTGATAATAATAATGATAATGATAATAATAACATCAACAATAATAATGATAATGATTATGGTGATGATGATGATAACATTAACAACAATCATCATCATCATCATCATCATAATAATAATAATAGCAATAATAACACTTATTATAATCATAATTATAAGAATCTAATTTATATTATTATCAGTGATAAAAATAGCAAATACTATATCAATAATGATGATAATAAGAAAATAATTCTAACGATAATAATCATTATAATAATATTAACAACAACAGCACTAATAACAAAAGACAACACATATAATATTAATAACCATAATAACAATAATAATGAAAAATGTCAATAATACTAATGATTATGATAATAATAACGAGCGGGACAGTGGGAAGCCCACGGAACAAAAATAATTGCGATATTCTTCCTTCTCCTTCTTTCCCCCTCCTCCCCTTACCTTTCGCCTTCCCGCAACCTTTTCTTTCCCTCTCCCTATCCCTCTTCCCTTCCCTCTCCCCTTCTGCCACCTCCGCCTTTCCTTAGATTCACTCCTCCCTTTCCCCTTCCATTCTCTTCCTCCTTTACGTCCCGCACCTCCTTCGCTCCCTTATCCCCTTCCTTCCTTCTCCCATCCCCCCTTTTCCTCTCAACCCTTCTCGCCTCCCCCTCCTTTTCCCCTTACCCATCCCCTTTTTCTCTCTCAGTACTCTCTTTCCCCGCCTGTTTACACTAGCCATCCCTGTCTTCTACCCTTTCTTTCTCTCTCTCTCCCTTCTCTTACCTTCCTTTCTTTTCCCTTTCTCTCCTACCTTTCCTCTTAATCTCACCCCTCGGATTGTCGTAAATGTTCATAAACCTAAACTACTTCAGTGCTGTATATTTGTCTCAAAGAAGATTGATGATGATAATCATAAAAATGATAATAATGGTAATAATAATAATAATAATAATAATAACAATAATAATAATAATAATAATAATAATAATAATAATAATGATAATAATAACAACAATAGTAATGATGATAATTGTAACAGTAATAACAGTTGTAATAATAGTAATAATGATATTAACAATCATCTCTTTTGCGGATCTAGATGGTAGATATCCGTGCCAAAGAGTTCTCCTCCTTTACAAATTAGCTACTGATTTTTTTCACTAAGAATGACAGCCATCGAACAACAGCTGAATATTCTTTTTGTTTATCCCTAGGTACACAGGAGAGTGCACAGTATATTTTGTATGTTAGCGTAGAAACATTTATAGCTTAATCTATTTTTTTTAAAGTTTATGCGCCATCCCTTCATTACTCATTTCATTATATATCATGACGTTTACTGGAATCCTCACGGGCAATGCCTTGTTAGCCTCGAATATAGCCCACTCCCACTTCCCTCTCCCACTACCTGCAAAACCCAAAACCCACCAATACATACTAGGTTATGAGTAACCAGTATTGGTGTATTTGGTATCTTAGTGTTTTGCCTACATACAAACACGGTAACAGAAATAAAATCCCAAAATTTGGTGAACTTGTGTTTCAAATAAGATTTACTCCATCCATTCAAGTCGTGCGAGAATGTACGAGAATATAATATAGAATGTACGTTCGAGAATACTTAGTTGCCGTTTCTGCTGTCCACGGAAAAAGGGTGTACTAAGTATCAGTACAGGCACCTGTGCATGTGTATGTGCTCTGTGTACAATTTTTTTTTCATAAGTCAGTAACTAAGAAACTT
>NC_051398.1:21202670-21205170 GCF_015228065.2 Penaeus monodon | reverse complement strand
CGCCCTGTGGATTACGGCAGGATGCTGGGTAGGATTGGGATAGGATGGGAGCAGGGGAGGATAAGGTTAAAAGTAGAAGGTAGGGAAACCGGGAAAAAGGAACGGAAAAGGGGAAATTAGCGTAGAAGTAGAAGGAAGTGAAAAAGCGAAGGAACAAGAAGAGGGTGCGAATAAGAGGGGCACGAGAGGAAATGCGACAGGATACAGGCAGGATAGGATGGAGGCAGGGTAAGATGGAGGCAGGGTAGGATAAGGATAGATACGAATGGTAAAACAAACAGGGAAAACAAGTAGAAGAGGGAGAAACTAGCGTGGGGGTAAAACGAAGGGAGAAAGCAAGAGGACAGGAAGAGAATGCGAATAACAGGGGTGAAAGGGGAAATGCTTCAGGATATAAGGCAGGATAGGGGTAGGATAGAGGCAGGATTGAATAGGAAGAGAGGGAAAAAGTAAAACAAGCAGGGAAACATATAGAAGGGGAGAAAGAAGCGAAGAAGTAGAGTAAAAAGACGAAAGAATGAGACGAGAGGCACGAGAGGGATAGAAGGATCGGGGCAGGGAAGGGAGGGGGATAGGTGTGGGTATGGTGTGGGGGGGAGGTTGAAAACCTCACACTATATCCTAACAAAAATATAAACGAAAGCTTCAGGACAAGAACAAAGAGCCCATTGTACACATATCTTCACATACGAGAATACATCTTTGATGTGATGCCATTTATCAGGCCCTTTCCCGGCGAAGGAATCGGCGCTCGTCCTTCACACACGCCCAAGAAAACCAAGCTTATTACCTCGTTCTCCTCCGAAGGCCCGCCGAATCCCGCGAAGGAACTCATTTCCGAAGCTGACTTATGACAAAAGGCCTACCCGCCATCGCCGTCTTTTTATCCACCAACGGAAAGATATCCCTCATCAATATCCACTCTTGGCCTCTAGCATATCGATTTTCCTTCTAAGCCCTGGGATATTTCCTTACTGTTTTGTTTACCTTTCTTCAGTCTTTATATTTATGCTTTAAATGTTACAATTTCCCTTTGTTGCAGGAACGCCGAATTTCTTTATATCGCCATCCTTTGACTTAGAACAGAGAAAGAACCCTCTTCCTTGATCTCACCGTCCGTAATATAACCTCCCATTAATCAACCTTTTCATAATCTGAATCTCTCTCTCCCCATAAATATGACCCCCATTAATCTGACCCTTATGGCTCTGACCCCCATTAATCTGAGGCCTTCATAAACTGACTTTCCTCTATCAGAACTTTGCTAATCAGACTCTCGAAGAATCTGACCCCCCGAAATGAGACCCCCATGACTTGGCTCTGCATGGGATGGCCAGTATTAGTCAACGTTGTGGGCCGAGGGACAGAGAGAAAGAGCTTGGGGGCCGTGAGCTGGCCACTGCTATCCTTGGCCCAAATGCATGCGCGTGTGTGGTCGTGTTCTTCAATACATTTTGGCCCTTCTCATTGTCCCTTGCTTGTTGCCTTCTGAAGGGCATGACTGTGTATTACTTTTCCAACATTGCCATTACCTATCAAGCACTATATCTCTCTTGTTGTTCTACCCTTTTGCTTGCTAACTATATTAAGATATAGCAAGTGTTACTGTATAAAAATTTCTTCATCCTTAATGTTATTGTTGATAATTTTCTTCCATTTCACTCATCTGTAGTGTCCACAAAGATGATTAAATGTTCAAATATGATTGACTGTATATATGGCGGCTGTATTTACAAACAAGAGAACATATCAGAGCGCATCTTTACCTGCGTTCTTATGCATGATCGCGTCATCCTTGAGAAATCGTTTTTGAATAGCTTTCCTTTAACATTCACTTTAACATTCAGTGGGAAACACATCCTATAGAAATAAGAACCAGTAGATACGGCACTTATTAAGAAGTGCCTAGCCTGTGGTTCTTTACCTAGCGAACTATTCATTAAAGTCGTTATTGAGAGGAAACGAACACGCTCGTTATCGCCCCTGCATCTCGTACTTGGCTTATTTGGTCGCCGCGGGGAGCAGCATCCCCTGCTGATCAGGAATTAGCATATCGTGAATTCGTTTCGAAGTCCGAAATATTTTATCGACGGCTTCACTGCCTGACTTTGGAACATGTTTCAAAAGTGAGTGAGGCGAGAGGCATGAATGATGGAGGAGCGTGTAAGACCCAGGCTCTCCGTCAGTCGCCGGCCAAGAACCTGCTTTCCTTCTGGATATGAAATGTTCTCCACCGTCCCGATAAACATGTACACGCAAACATGCATTCGCACACCCTATGTAAACAGCAATACCAACGTGATAAAGGATTTGCATTCATCTCCATTACATCTATATAGCTTTTCAGAACTTACAGAGCAGAAAGAATTAAAACGTTCGAGAACATAGTAGCTATAGCGAGGGCGGAGACCGTGGCTCCTGGACTTGATCTCTGCACGTGGCAGGTCGTAATGGGAGGGGGAGGGGGTGGTGAAAGAGCCTTATGATGCCTGTGATAAAT
>NC_051398.1:21182670-21187670 GCF_015228065.2 Penaeus monodon | reverse complement strand
ATCAATGAAGGTGTTATTAACATGGCCCATTAAGATAAACTTTATATTTTGGAAAATGCTGATGTGATTTCGTACTGTATATACAGACATATCCCTAAAAATACTTTTATAGAAGTTTAGTTTAATTCACATTCAATTATATTTTATAAATCATTCATCTTTGTTGTAGAAACACATTAAATCAGTAATCGAACATAAAAATCAAGCAAAACAATGAACTGACGTTGTTTATAAAATAGTTAAATTACAAAACGTGTTTTCATGAATGTAGTATCTTGGTCTTCACGACTCTGAAGATGATTGTGCAATGACTGAACAAAATAACAGTAAGTAAATTAGTTTATTAATCCAAGATATTAATAATCAGTGTACTAACGATCACGATGATGATGATGATGATGATAATGATGATGATGATGATGATGATGATGATGATGATGATGATGGTGATGATGATGATGATGATGATGATGATGATGATGATGATGATGATGATGACAACAAGCAATTCGTTTACAACACACTGGAAGGTAATGTGATTTATGATTTTTCCTGTTCTTTATGATTCACATATATATATATATATATATATGTATATATTTTTTTTTATGGAAAATATATATATATGTATGAATTCCCCTTCCCAATGACCGTTCTCTCGTCGCCATAACCAAACACTGTTTCTTCTGCCCCTATGCGACCTAAACGGCCCTGTCTGTTTCGTGCCCATCTTTTGAAATCGCCCCTCCGCGACGTAACAAATTGTGGCTGGGTTGTTCTCCCCAGTCACATGCTCTGCACTGTGTGCTTTTCTGCCCTATTACATTTTTTGAGTTCCTATTACACATTTTTATTAGTTTTTATTATCAACATAGGGTGATAGTCAGTCCCGCTTCCGCTCCAGCCGATGCGAAACGGTGGGCCAGGTGTTTCTTGTCTCGTCGTCGTGTCTGAGAATTAAGCAGTCACCTTTCATCGCCATGGTGAGGAAAGCTGAAGGTCTGATTTTACTTTCGCCTCTCGCCTTGCTAACACACATACTTAGTGCGGGGTCTGGCATCAAGCAAGATGATTTCCCCACGGCAGTTTGTTAACACAGTCCTCAGACTCTAACATTGCTGCTAACTGCCCATTCCTGTACCGGCCTGTCGCCCCAGCTAACGCATGTGTACATCTTGTGCAATCTCTTCCCAGCTGCAGTGATCTTCTCCAAGGCAGTTCATTGGTGCCCACCCTCTGGATTGACTCGACAACTGATCTACAGTTGTCAGCCTAGACATGCCCATCTGGTTATGAACCTGCACGGCCATGTGGCTCCGGTTTTTTTCTCTTTGCTAAAGGCAGTTTCTTCTCAGTTGTGTCTGGTTACTTAAGATAGATATGATAGTTTACATCCACGGTCGCTCAACTTTATGATAACTGCTTTCTAAGTTACCAGTCTGGCGACTCTCATTTCTTCCCATGGTAGAGATCCACTCGAACTCCCATGAAGGACCGCTGAGACATCTCTCTTGTTCTGCTGGCCAATAATGCATTTAGTCTATAATCGTTCCGATAGAAAAGCAGCATACGTTGGTAGCATTACCGCCTCTTTTTTTTTCCTCTTACTAATGGCTACCCGTACATTGGCTGCTGACCCCACTGCATCCTATCCTCTCTCTACTAGGTTGCAAGCACATAACCTTTTTGAATTGCTAGCCCGTGCCACAAGACCATTGTACAATCTGTAGATTGAACCATTCCTAGTGGTTGCAAATGATCTGTGACACTCTTGTAAGTGCTCCATACTGTTGCAGTTGCTAGTAGTCCCGTTGTCCTCAAGGTCAGCATGCTGACAATCATACTGAACTAAGTGGCTGGCGTTGCTATGAATTTTTATCAGATGTACATAGCACAGGGCAGCATGTGGTTCCCTTGCATCTTTTGTGATGATCAATGAAACCCTGTTTCAGTGTGTCTGTAGGTGCCATCTAACTGCATCTAATAGCTAAGTAAAAATTAATTTGTGTTCTGAAGATCTATCAAGCTGGATATCATAATAATTCACCTTGAAGTAAACCTATGTTGCATACTTGTCCATTTGCAGATTTTATAGAAATCTAGCATATTCTGATCTTGTGGGGACTGGCATGGTGGCCTCTGACTTACTGTAATCCTAAACCAACCCTGACAGTGATCATGTTCCAGGTCTTCCAACAGTTAAGGGTAAACAGGGATTGTTCCCTCTTATTTGCTCTACCGTGGAAGGCCCAACTGAAAACTCACAGCCTTCTTTGGTAGTGTCCTCGTCCTGTATTCCCTTTATGTTCTAATGTCCCCGGTTTATTTATTAGTATCTTCCAGCTTCCTATTACATCAATATGCTCCCCGTCTATTCATTTTTATACATCTCTAAATACTAGACCGGGGGAGGGAGAGAATATATTATTTGCATTATTAGAACTGTTATATTTTCCCTTTTCCAGTACCCTTTACCATAACATAGCAGGTTAATACTGCTTCACGACCAGAAGGCTGTCACAGGGGGATTTGGATTCATGGGGGAAAGAGTCTTGATCAGGTGGCTTTTTCTCTCTCTCTCTTCTCCTGTGATTATTCTATTTGAATGGATTCCTCCTGCATTCATGTAATGATAATAACCCCAAGTTAATAAGTGTCTCTTAGTTCTTTAAACAATAGGTCATTCGAACAGGAAAATTACATTTTGAGTCCTCTAAATGTTTTAATGTATCATTCTACTTCCTGTCCATCTAAAGAAATAGTTGCACTAAAATCCTTAATCAAGCTTTTTAATCTTTTCCCCTCTCTGCCAACATACTTCATTGTAGGGTACTAGGTAAACAATGGTAAGCATTTTTATAAAGTGATGTTCTTGTTTTTGTAATGTATATTTATCTTCTCCCCAATAAAGTATATAATCTTCTAACTATATTGAAGAATATTCCAGTTATTCCTTGAGTGATATTGTAATATTAAAGCTGTGTTATAGGTTTGTCGTTATCGTTTCATAATACGTATGGCTGTTAAGGATGTTCTCCTTGGAAAAATCGTAAACGTTTGGGAACTTATTGGGTCAACATAGTTCATTACAGCAATCGGTTAAAGGTGTGATTTTACGGGATTCGCTGACCAGTGTTTTGAAAATATAACTCTCATTTAAAGTTTTCCTTAGTAAAACAGTGTCAGTAAATATTTTAGTTTCAACTTAAATGAGAGAAAATCTTTATGGTTACTTTGTGATATAACCATATTACTTCCAAATTCAAAGCTTTCTAACAAATCATTATCAATATATGACAAATTTGAACTCCGAAAAAGCATAATGCTGATGAATAATGTTTAGTAGCCTCACGTTAATTTCTACACAATCCCGAAGCCATGTCATGTTCGAGTATCTCATCAGCCTTATGGTGAAACATGGTATAAGCACCTGATCAAATGCTCTCCTTTGAGACTGAGAGACTGTTGCTTATGCAGGTTATGCAGCCATACTGGTGCAGTAATACCAGATTATATCGACAATTACGAACCATACCAGATCATTATGCGTTAGGTTCCGTGTATTTAGAGAACATTTTCTCCACAAGATTCCCAAATTGAAAAACATGGTATGGAGATGCAGTGTCTAAATAACCGCACACATTATAGGGCATCCGACAATAAGAATGGGCTAACGAATATTATCCATTTGATCAAGAAAAACCCGGTCAAGAGCTGTTCGGGTCCACACTGTCAATTTCCTGGTAGACGCCGATTCCATGTTTGACCATCCCGGTGTAGACCTAGCGAGGCCCACTATAGATCTATGTATCTGTCTACTTATCTATCTGTTTAATTATCTACCTATCTACTACCTGTTGGTCTACTTTATATACAGTGTGTGTGTGTGTGTGTGTGTGTGTGTGTGTGTGTGTGTGTGTGTGTGTGTGTGTGTGTGTGTGTGTGTGTGTGTGTGTGTGCGTAAGTAGGTATGGGTACGGGTGTGCATAGGAGTAAGATATTTATTTACAGTGTCATTTCTTGATACCCCCGTGACCCCACGCCGCTGGAGAGTTCCGGATCCACAAGCGAGTACCAAGGAGCTCCCACAGGTTCGGCGGCGGCCCGTGAGCGTTTCCAGGCAAAGGGTAATAATATCGCTGCCTCTGGTGATGGAGTGACACCCACAGACAGCCACGAAACACCTTGGATAATTTCGAGACACGCTTTGACAATTCCGGCGCATTATCCAGCTATTCCGCGAGTCGTTGCTGCAAGTTGATTGAGAGTTGAGAGTCCGGGCGTGTCATTAGTGAGCACGAGTAGAGTCACTACATATGCATTCGTCTTTACGGCTACAATTTCACATCTTATTTGACAGTGCAATGGATATTTAGTGAAGTCTTCTCTCTCTTTTCTGCCTCAATCGTGTTTCTCTTTAGGGCATATTTCGCGCCTTTGAAACACCTTTCATTTTTCCCGAAAGGAAATTTCTTTTCCTTGGTTAGAAAAGCAAGATGAAACCAGGAATATGAATAAAATTCATACTGAAATATGTATATACATACATACATATATGTATGTATGGATGTATATATATCGTGTGTGTGTGTGTGTGTGTGTGTGTGTGTGTGTGTGTGTGTGTGTGTGTGTGTGTGTGTGTGTGTGTGTGTGTGTGTGTGTGTGAATGCAATCGCCTGCACTTGTACTCTGTTTTCGTACGGCTTGAAACATTAATTAATCAAATATGGGATTTCACTTTTATTCATGAATGTCCTTACAGTGTAAGGACATTGATATACCTAAATACACAAACACTGGTTATAGCTAATCTAATATGTATTGGCAGAATGTTTAATAGGTGGGTGAGGGAGGGGGCGGCAGAATCCGAGGATATGGCCGGTGAGGACATGCGAAATTCTCCTGGTAACGAGCAAATGGATATTTGACGATTGTTCGATGGTTGTTGGTCTTAACAAAAAAGCAATTGCTCGTTTAGAAAAAGGAGTATTTCTGAAGAA
>NC_051398.1:21142670-21145170 GCF_015228065.2 Penaeus monodon | reverse complement strand
TATCTATATATGTTTGTCCGTATGTGCAATTTTCTTTTCACTTCCCATCATTAACGGCGAGCGTCCCTACCCTTTCCATGCATTTTACTGTGCTTCATTAGTTTGTTTCATTAACCTCCTGTTCGAGTCATTATCATTTTTTCCTATCTGACCACCTGACTATTTCATTAATCACCTGATTAATGCATGGGCCACCAAACTATTCTATTAAGCACCCAACTTTTACCCAACCACCTGACTATTTCATTATCCACCTGGCTGTTTCATGAACCGATAAGCTGCCAGGCTCCCTATCTTCTCCCTGATACATCTCGTTAATTCCAGTTAATCTGTGATCTAAGCTGCAAAACGTTTAAAATGTAGCTACTGTTAGCAGCCGGATTCACTTGAATAAAGCTGTAGCTTAATGTGTACAGTAAACTTGTAAATGAATGACAGTACAGAGAAAGGGCAACAGCGTAGCGAATTATAGCTGCTTTGTCACTGATGCAAAAAAGGACTTACTAAATATTCGCCGCTTTGCATAGCAAATGGCTCTACACCTTGTACATAAAATAAGGGGCGGTGTGAAGGGAACATCAAATCTCATAGAGGAATTTGCATAGTTGACTTCAGGTGCTTAGCATTTTAGGTAAATAAGTTTGATGGGAAGTTGCCCTTTTGACTGACTGTGCTAGGGTACAAGAACTTCGTTTTCTTATCCTGGCTTTTTTTCTTTTTTTTTTTTTTTTTTTTTTTTTTTTTTTGCAACGTTAAGGTTATCCTATGTGAAACAATGTATCTTGAGCATATGAATGTCTTCGAATGAGTTCATAATTGCACCAGCACCACCATACCTATCGCCAACACAAACACCATCAGAGCAACACCGAAGTTGCAGCCGCAGGCCAGAGTGTACAAGCATGACTCTCCAGCGTGCCACTCGGGTAGCTTAATAGCCCAACATAAGGGCTTAAATATGATCATTGTACCGAGCATGACGCAGCCACACTGGGACAAAACACCGCCATATGCTGATCGGCTTTCCTTTGCAGATGACCGGATCGGGTGACCCGGCTGAATATAAAACCCGCAAATGAGATGCTTGCTTGCTGGAACCGGATTGGCGAACGTCTCCCTGCTTCTCCGCATTCTGTTTGTGTCATTTCGAACGACGAAGATGGTCGTCCTTACTGTGATGGTGATGAACAGCATGAAACAGGATCAGTCGACAAACAAAATTAGCCATGAAGACAACCAGGACGGAGTTCAACGGGACAGCGCAACGAAAGGTCACAAGAACACAGACGAAGCAGGTCAGCAGGTCTTCCGGGACAACCGCTCCTGGCGGAAGACACGCAGGTCATTAAGCCAACAGCAGATTTGGACTTAACGGAGCCGTAATGTGTGCAGAGCTCAGTCGCGACATTCCCGCCAAGGACGAACTCAAAGGAGAAGAGAATGAATGCTACAGCCCTAGTTTGGCATGACACAGGACTCGCGTTGTTTTGGTGAATGAAGTTAGGAAGGGGATGAAGACGTGCTGCAGTGGAGTGTCGTAGGCTGGAGTCGGGAGAGCGTCTAGAAGGCAGTGTCATAATGGTGAGGACTTTTATTAGTGCTCAGTATGGTTATTTTTCCGAGGAAGGATATTAAATTGCTTATGGACGTATAACATGTTGAACTTTTCATTCACACTACATCATTTAACTGCTTTTGTAAAAAATCTTTGCACATAAAATCAGAGTAAATTTCAAAGGATATTTGTGTATGTGACATATGTCGTGTAATAGAAAAGAAAATGTTGGTCCTGATTTTTTTTCAGATTTTCTCTCCTCAGGTTGCGCGGGGGCACTCGGGATCTGCACCGAACACATGCTCGTAAGTTCAGGATCCTGTGTAAGTTTGTACTAGGGTTGTGCCTTGGCCTTACCAGGGATTTATAGGAGTCGTGTAGGGTCGTGCAGGAGTCGTGCTAGGGACTCCCGGCTGCGACAGGAGAACCTGACGTAGACTGCTGCGCCTCTGTCTTAAACACTCTCACCTTTGACCCGCAGCCTGAGCCGGGAGACGCGAAAATGAGTCTGGAATGCAAATCACTGCCAGACTCCAAGTTTTTTCTATCCCCGAAGAGGATGTTGGTGTAGCGTGTCTTCGCAAGGGCAAAGGAGAAATATTATGGTTATGTAGGTGAATAAGTCTAGTCCTTTATGCTCCGCCCGGGAAATCTGTCAGGCTTGAAAACTGGGGAAAAAATCGCATCTCCTGAAAAAAGATTTAAAAAATACAATTTTAGTCCACAAAAAAGTAGGATAATCAGTATTCGTCCCATCATCTTGAAGAGAGAGAGAGAGAGAGAGTAAAAAGAAAAAAAAGTTCTTACAATCTGCAGCTCATTATGTAATTAACGTCCACGATGCTTCCTTGCTTAGTGAACCTTATTCTCTTTCAGCAAGATGGATACGACCAGGTTATGTTTCATCACGGGCGGGGAGCTCGACCGTTTAAAGAATTATATATT
>NC_051398.1:21120170-21122670 GCF_015228065.2 Penaeus monodon | reverse complement strand
CAGGTGTGAATACAAAATATCCGGCTGCGAGGTGGGACCTTTTGTTTGTGTATGATGTGCACTTAAGCGAGAGGGGGAGAGGTGGGTGGGGCCAGAGGGGGGAGGGGAGGGGAGTGACTGCAGAGGCGAGGAGGGCAAGGGGAGGAGAGAGCGGGAGGAAAAGGGAGGGCAGAAAACGACGCGTTCAGTTAAACATTCATGCTTATTAATCTTACATGAGTCAAGAATCCTGGTGGAAGTTGACTATAAAACTGTAATATGAATAGACTGCATTCCAACCTTTCATATAATTCACCTTGAAGAACTTTTGTCTTTTGCATTTATATTTCTCTTATACGTAAACACATAACACGGAATGTGACATACACGACTCTGTGTTTTACGTTGCTCATCTATAGAATTTACATGCCGTATATCCAATTATCATGTATGATCATCTAACATATGGTGTCATACTAGAGTTCATATTTAAATATATGAACAGGAAATTCTTTATCATCATTGTTATCATCATTAACATTAAATATTATTGCTATTATCATCATTAACATTAAATATTATTGCTATTACCATCAATATTGTCATATTTACCCGTGTTTTGATTGTTTATTGTTTGTCCTTTCGGACATTTTGTTTACAGTTAACGGCTGAATTGATACTCCAAATGACCCTATTCTAACTCTGTTATCATCATTATTATTAATGTAATTATTGTTTTGTTATTATTATCATTATTTGTTATTATTATTATCATTATTATTATTATTATTATTATTATTGTTATTATTATTATTTTTTTTTTTTTTTATTTTTGTTGTTGTTGTTGTTATTATTATTATTATCATCATTATTATTATAATTATTGATATTATTGTAATTATTGTTTTGCTGTTATTATCATTACTATTATATTTATTATTATTCTCATTATTTTATTGTCATTATTATTATTATTATTATTACTATCATTATTGTTGTTGTTGTCATCATTTTCATCCTTTTTATTATTATCATTACTAATACTTTTACTATTATCAATATTATTATTGTCATTATTTAAATCATTATTATCATTATTCTCCCTATTGTCATTATTATTATCATTATTATTATTATTATTATTATTATTATTATTATTATTATTATTATTATTATTATTATTATTATTATTATTATTATTATTATTACTATTATTATTATTGCTGTTGTTATTATTATTAATATCATTGTATTTTTTTTTATTATTATTATAATTCTTCGAGGAAAGTACACACTGCACTGAAGTACTTAGCGTGTCAGTCTATCCTCACTTGAGCGACAATCTGAGGGGAGAGGTCAAGAAGAAAGGGAGGACGGGGATAGGAAAGGGGAGGAGAAAGAGGGGAAAGGAAGAAAGGGAAGGGTAGGGGCCTTAAAGAGAAAAGGGGGGGGAGGGAAGGGAGACGGAGGGAAATCAAAGAGGAAAAGGGGCGACTAAGGGGGGATGGGACAAGAGAACAAGAGAAGGGAATTGGGAGGCAGACGGAGGGCCTTGAAGTGGGAGGGCGAGTTCAGGGCCTTTTGGGGGTAGGGCGGATGGCAGAGCTGGAAGAGGAGAGAGATTGTTGCTATTATTGTTTTTAGTACTATTACTATTACTATTGTCATTATTATTACCATCATCATTATTATTATAATTACCATTATTACTATTATCATTATCATTATCATTATTAATTTCATTATCATTATCATACTCATTATCATACTCATTATCATCATCATCATCATCATCATCATCATTATCATCATCATCATCATCATCATCACCACCATTATCATTATCATCATCATTATTATCATTATTGCTATTATTGATACAAACATTAGTAGGATTAATGGTAGTGGTAATCTAGAAATAAAAGCATAATTGTCATCAAGGCGTAGCGTCAGTGCGTATGCAAATATGCGTTGCCGGCTTGGCAGCCTTTTGTAGATAATCAGGTTTACCCTTAATCTATGCTTATCCTATCCCATCCTATCCTAAATTAACCTACTTATGCTATCCTAACCTAACTTACTCTATTGCATCTTAATTTAACTTAAATAAACGTTCCCTTTACCTATCCTATAACTCGTCTTCACATTCTAACCATTGATAATAGCAATGGAAATAATAGTAATGATCATGATAATGATAATAGCAATACTGATACTAATAATGATAAGAACAACACTGGTCACAACAAAAACAACAATAATAATAATAATAATGATAATGATAACCATAGCTAATAAATCATGATTAGAGTAATAATAGTAATAATAATAATAACAATAATAATATAAAGAAATTAATAATAATAATAATAATAATAATAATAATAACAATAATAATAATAATAGAAGTAATGATGATGATGATGATGATGATGATGATGATGATAATGATGATTATAATGATGATTATAATGATTATGATAACAATAGTAATAATAATAGAATAGATGATGATCATAGT
>NC_051398.1:21100775-21103275 GCF_015228065.2 Penaeus monodon | reverse complement strand
CCCACCCACCCACCCATCCATCCATCCATCCATCCATCCATCCATCCCTCCCCCCCCCACCCACCCACCCATCCTCCATCCATCCCTCCATCCCATCCATTCATCACCCACCCATCCATCCACCCACTCACCCATCCATCCATCCATCCATCCATCTATCCATCCATCCATCCACCCACCCATCCATCCATCCACCCATCCACCCACCCATCCATCCGTCCATCCATCCATCCACCCACCCATCCCTCCATCCACCCACCCACCCACCCACCCACCCATCCACCCATCCATCCATCCATCCACCCATCCATCCATCCATCCATCCATCCACCCACCCATCCATCCATCCCTCCACCCATCCATCCATCCATCCATCCACCACCCACCCATCCTCCTCCATCCACCCATCCATCCATCCATCCTCCACCCATCCTCCTCCATCCACCCATCCACCCACCCATCCCTCCATCCATCCACCCACCCATCCATCCATCCATCCCCACCCACCCATCCATCCATCCATCCATTCATTCATCCATTCCACCCACCCACCCACCCACCCGTCATCCATCCATCTATCCCACCACATCCACCCACCCATCCTCCACCCTCCATCACCCATCCATCCACCCTTCATCCATCCACCCACCCCCCCCCCCCCTCCATCCATCCATCCACCATCCTCCATCCATACACCCACCCCACCCACCCACCCATCCATCCATCCCCCACCCATCCATCCTCCACCCACCCCCACCCACCCACCATCCATCCATTCATCCATCCATCCACCCATCCATCCATCCACCCACCCACCCATCCATCCCTCCATCCCCACCACCCACCCATCCATCCATCTATCCATCCACCCCCCCCCACCCATCCATCCACCATCACCATACCACCCCTCCATTCCATCCATCCACCCACCCACCACCCACCCATCCCTCCACCCACCCATCCATTCCACCCCCACCACCCACCTCCATTCCCATCCCACCCATCCATCCACCCAACCCCCATCCATCCATCCACCACCCATCCAACCATCCCACCACCCACCCATCCATCCATCCCTCCATCCCCACCCACCCATCCATCCATCCATCCATCCACCCCCCCCCCATCCCTTCATCATCCATCCATCCACCCACCCTCCATCCATCATCCTCCATCCACCCACCCACCCACCCATCCATCCACCCCTCCACCTTCCCCTCCCTCCCCCTCCAAACCATTCTCCATCCTCCGTCATTTCCCTCCCTTTTGTCCTTCCTTCCTTCCTTGCTTTCCCTCCATCCATCCCCTCCATCCATCCATCCATCCATCCACCCTCTACCTCCTCCATCTATCCATCCATCTTCCATCATCCATGTACAATCTATATTTCTTTAGTATACCTCCATCTGTCAGTCCCAGCTACAATAAACTGCCTATCTATCTATTTATGAGTGTCTGTCCATCTACCATATGTCTGTCTATCTCTCTTCCCCTATATCTAATACCTTCTGTTCATCCCATTTATCTGTCAGTCAATCAGTTAGTCAACTGATGTATCTGTATATCTATCTATCTATCTATATATAAACATCCATCCATCCATCCATCCATCCACCCACCCACCCACCCACCCACCCACCCATCCATCCATCCACCCACCCACCCATCCATCCATCCATCCATCCACCCCCCATCCTCCATCCATCCATCCACCCACCCACCAATCCAATTTCCCTCCACCTACCCATCCATCCCTCCATCCATCCAAACCACCCCCCACCACCCTCCCATCCATCCATCCACCCACCCATCCATCCATCCATCCGCCCACCCCCACCATCTCCATCCACCCACCCATCCATCCACCATCCATCCATCCATTATCCATTCCACCCACCCACCCAACCACACCAACCATCCATCCATTTCCCTCCATCCACCCACCCATCCACCCATCCATCCATCCATCCATCCTTCCATCCATCCACCCCCCCCCACCCACCACCCATCCATCTCCTTTCCCTCCATCCACCCATCCATCCATTCCCTCCATCCATCCCGTCAGTCCCTCCTTCTGTCCTCCTTCCTTCCTTGCTTCCATCCATCCATCCATCCACCCCATCCATCCATCCTCCCTCCATCCCCTCATCCATCATCCATCCATCCCTCTCCATCCTCTATCCATCATCCATGTATCAATCTATATTTCTATATAGTAGTACCTCTCTATCTGTCAGTCTAGCTATCAATATAACTGCCTATCTATCTATTTATGTATGTGTCTGTCTATCTACCAATATGTCTGTCTATCTCTCTATCTATATATCTATATACCATTCTGTTCATCTATTTATCTGTCAGTCAATCAGTTAGTCAACTGATGTATCTGTATATCTATCTATCTATCTATATATAAACAAAATATATCTATATCTATATCTATCTATCTATCTATCTATCTATCTATCTATCTATCTATCTATCTATTTATATATTATAT
>NC_051398.1:21090775-21095775 GCF_015228065.2 Penaeus monodon | reverse complement strand
ACTGCTTATTGAAGTGGTTCTAAACGTGGGATGTAACTGCGCGTAAGGGAACAGTTTGGAAAAGCCAGAATAAAAAAGAAAGAGAAAAACAACAGATATAAAAAAACACGCTCAGTTTCTGGAATTGAGTCGTCTGACCTAGTTTCCTTTTCTTGCTGCCAGTATCTCGAGGCCTGAATCAGATAGGCAATGGGATTATGAAGTACACAAGCAAGGACATAGGTCCTACTGAGTTTGTTGTATTCTGTCTAGTAATGCATTTTTTGTCAAGAAAGGGTTAAGAATTAAATGACTATGCGACCAACCCTATGGATAAAACCATGTATAATGCAGGAAGGAGCTTTGTACACGGTTTAATCCAACAACAAATGGCCATCATTACCCTAGATGAGGAACAAATACTTTCAGAAAAAAAGAAACCCGATACACACAAAACATTTCTGTGATAATCAAATCACACTTACGGGTACCCGATAACTGTACTTTTATGTCTCCTCGAGCGACCTATCGGACTACATCTCAAGGAATGTGGCGCTGACTGCCGACCCCTTCTTAGCATTCCCAAGGGCCACTCTCAAAGGAAGGTAGTGTACCACATCCCTTGCGCGCTGTCATAAACGGCGACAATAATGGTTTTCGTACTGGTCTCTTTAACGTCGAGGATTCTCCCGGATCCTTAGGTGCCTCGATTTGCTAAGGTGTCCAGATCATATAGCTACGAAAGAATAATTCCATCCCAGTGATCTGTTTTTGTTTTAACGATAAAGATACCTTGGTGACTGCCAAAGGAATACAACATGATGGCTCTTTTTCGTATTATCGACACCGTCATTAATATGGTCATTATCATTATCATCATCATCATCATCATCATCATCATCATCATCATCATCATCATCATCATCATCATCATCATCATCATCATCATCATCATCATCCTCATCCTCATCCTCATCCTCTTCACCATCATAATAACATCACAATAGTAGTATTGACAATAACAGCAGCAACAACAAGCAACGAAAACAATAGTGATAAAAATAAGTTAATCCTTATTATTAATATTTATTTAATGGTCTATCTATATGTCCATCTTTTTATTGTTTATTTGTTTATTGTCATGATTACAATTATCATCATTTTCATTATTATTATTATTGTAGTTGTTACTGATACCAATGTTGCTATTACTAGTGCTATCAATGGACAATATGCTTTACAGAAAACAACTATTTCTGAACTTTGGGTATTTCCTCCTGCCCTGTAAAATCGCACATGTAGTTACAAGGATGCCTATCAACGCAGTAATGTTGACGAGGATCATCATTACAATAATTAGTTCTCATATGGGATAACAGTATTAATAGAAGAAATTGTAGAAGCATAATTATTACTATTATTATTAATATCATTATAATTACTCTTATCATCGTTACTATAATCATCAATTATAATTATTACGATTATTCTTATCATTATTACTATGATCATCATCTATTCTATTATTATTACTATTGTTATTATTATTATTATTATCATTATCCTTATTACCCTTATTATTATTATTATTATAATTGTTATTATCATTATCACTATTATTACTATTATTATTATTATTATTGTTATTATTATTATTATTAATTTCTTTATATTATTATTGTTATTATTATTATTACTATTATTACTCTAATCATGATTTATTAGCTATGGTTATCATTATCATTATTATTATTATTATTGTTGTTTTTGTTGTGACCAGTGTTGTTCTTATCATTATTAGTATCAGTATTGCTATTATCATTATCATGATCATTACTATTATTTCCATTGCTATTATCAATGGTTAGAATGTGAAGACGAGTTATAGGATAGGTAAAGGGAACGTTTATTTAAGTTAAATTAAGATGCAATAGAGTAAGTTAGGTTAGGATAGCATAAGTAGGTTAATTTAGGATAGGATGGGATAGGATAAGCATAGATTAAGGGTAAACCTGATTATCTACAAAAGGCTGCCAAGCCGGCAACGCATATTTGCATACGCACTGACGCTACGCCTTGATGACAATTATGCTTTTATTTCTAGATTACCACTACCATTAATCCTACTAATGTTTGTATCAATAATAGCAATAATGATAATAATGATGATGATAATGATAATGGTGGTGATGATGATGATGATGATGATGATAATGATGATGATGATGATGATGATGATGATGATGATGATGATGATGATGATGATAATGAGTATGATAATGAGTATGATAATGATAATGAAATTAATAATGATAATGATAATGATAATAGTAATAATGGTAATTATAATAATAATGATGATGGTAATAATAATGACAATAGTAATAGTAATAGTACTAAAAACAATAATAGCAACAATCTCTCTCCTCTTCCAGCTCTGCCATCCGCCCTACCCCCAAAAGGCCCTGAACTCGCCCTCCCACTTCAAGGCCCTCCGTCTGCCTCCCAATTCCCTTCTCTTGTTCTCTTGTCCCATCCCCCCTTAGTCGCCCCTTTTCCTCTTTGATTTCCCTCCGTCTCCCTTCCCTCCCCCCCCTTTTCTCTTTAAGGCCCCTACCCTTCCCTTTCTTCCTTTCCCCTCTTTCTCCTCCCCTTTCCTATCCCCGTCCTCCCTTTCTTCTTGACCTCCTCCCCTCAGATTGTCGCTCAAGTGAGGATAGACTGACACGCTAAGTACTTCAGTGCAGTGTGTACTTTCCTCGAAGAATTATAATAATAATAAAAAAAAATACAATGATATTAATAATAATAACAACAGCAATAATAATAATAGTAATAATAATAATAATAATAATAATAATAATAATAATAATAATAATAAAAATAATAATAATAATAATAATAAAAATAATAATGAATAATAATGACAATAGGGAGAATAATGATAATAATGATTTAAATAATGACAATAATAATATTGATAATAGTAAAAGTATTAGTAATGATAATAATAAAAGGATGAAAATGATGACAACAACAACAATAATGATAGTAATAAATAATAATATAATAATGACAATAAATATGAGAATAATAATAAATATAATAGTAATGATAATAACAGCAAAACAATAATTACAATAATATCAATAATTATAATAATAATGATGATAATGACACTAATAATAACAAATAATGATAATAATAACAAAACAATAATTACATTAATAATAATGATGATAACAGAGTTAGAATAGGGTCATTTGGAGTATCAATTCAGCCGTTAACTGTAAACAAAATGTCCGAAAGGACAACAATAAACAATCAAAACACGGGTAAATATGACAATATTGATGGTAAATAGCAATAATATTTAATGTTAATGATGATAATAGCAATAATATTTAATGTTAATGATGATAACAATGATGATAAAGAATTTCCTGTTCATATATTTAAATATGAACTCTAGTATGACACCATATGTTAGATGATCATACATGATAATTGGATATACGGCATGTAAATTCTATAGATGAGCAACGTAAAACACAGAGTCGTGTATGTCACATTCCGTGTTATGTGTTTACGTATAAGAGAATATAAATGCAAAAGACAAAAGTTCTTCAAGGTGAATTATATGAAAGGTTGGAATGCAGTCTATTCATATTACAGTTTTATAGTCAACTTCCACCAGGATTCTTGACTCATGTAAGATTAATAAGCATGAATGTTTAACTGAACGCGTCGTTTTCTGCCCTCCCTTTTCCTCCCGCTCTCTCCTCCCCTTGCCCTCCTCGCCTCTGCAGTCACGCCCCACCCTCCCCCCCCTGGCCCCACCCACCTCTCCCCCTCTCGCTTAAGTGCACATCATACACAAACAAAAGGTCCCACCTCGCAGCCGGATATTTTGTATCACACCTGCGACGTCTTCTGCAAGCGCTCTCACCTCCGACACCATATGCAGCCCATTCGCGACGAGCGGCTTCGAGTAAGGTTTCGCGATTAGGCCAGTGCTCTCGCTAGTCTCCAGTGCCACTATCCATGCTGTATCTGAGGCTTAAACTATTGTCATCACTGGTGATACCTCCACTTTGATATCAACTCACAACAGTTTTGTGCAAACCTTAGCAGATGCACAGATCGAAGGATGTAACAAATCGAGAGTGCTTTTTTCGGAGGCATTAATTCCAAGCAACGCAATGGCTTTTTCATTTTTTATTGTTTTTTTCTTTCTAGAATCCTGGTAGTGTCAAGAAAGATTTGCTCCTGAATTAATTTTTTGAAGCCTTTCCTTCTTGGTGAAAATACAATTCTCACCCCAACCCCTGCTTTCTCTCTTCATCTGTCTTCTAATTCGGTTTTAGATAAGCCTCCATTCTTGATTCCTTGGCAACTGATTTAAACACAGAGCTTGACACACTGCGCTGGGCTCCACACCTAAGAATGTTTATTCTTTGGGGGGAGGGGGGTTATTAAGCATTTTATGAGTCAAAGGTCAAGTCCTTTCAAGCCCATCTTTTGAGGCTGCTATATGGTTGCATTTTACATGTCATGGTGAAAATTAATAGAAATAACACGTTTTTCATCTGGCCTTGCATTCTAATATAAAGCATTTCATGTTAGAATAAAAGAAAATGACGATATATAAAGAAAGCGTTGCATTCCATGAATCATGTTTAGATAGATGGAAAAGGAGGTAGTTACTAGCATTAGGGAAATATCTGTGATGATCTCGGCGATAATAATTGCTTGAATGTTACACAATTATTCAACTAGTTGATAAGAAGACAGCTAACATGTAATGCTTGACACTGCATTTACGAAGCGAAAGCCACCGAGCGGGACGTGCAATATGCAACCACGTTTTGATATTCAGTCATCGTGTTTTTTTTTTTCTTCTTTTTCTTTTCTTTTTTTCTTCTACGATCATGTTCTTTCTTCTAATATCTTGTTTATTATTTACTGCGTAACGCTTCTTGAAAAATATGGATATTTCTCTCTGTCTGTCTGTCTGTCTG
>NC_051398.1:21072533-21077533 GCF_015228065.2 Penaeus monodon | reverse complement strand
GAGCAAACAAAGGATCGCGGGAATATTGATCCTTTTATGGATATTCTAATATATGGTCTTGGCCGCTTGTTTCAATACGTCCATGACCGACCCCCCTTACCCCCAACCTCCCGTGAATACGGTCCCCTACCGACACCCCCCTCCCTTCCACCGTCCACTGGGAACCTCGCTATGCCGAACAAACGTAGTAAAATCAAGTAAGATGGGAAAAAACAGAAAGAAAAAATGTATGAGAAACGTACCAAATTTGTCGACTTAAGCGAGGATAGATAATCTAATGTTTCAACAGAAGGAGCATCTTGTTAAGTGCTCGTTGGAGATTCGAGAACGTTTTATTTTTCTTCTTTTTTATAGTTCATGTCAAATTACAGGCTTAGCTCTAAGCGTTCCGGTTTCTATTGTTCTAGAGCACAGGTCATTATAGCAGCATCGTGGAGGGTGTTACACGGAGCGCGGCGCCACTAATTGATTGGCTTCAAACTTAATGTAAACCAATGCCTGTGATACTTAGGCGTGATATATATATATATATATATATATATATATATATATATATATATATATATATATATATATATATATGTATATATATATAATATATATATATATAATTGTATGTGTATGATACATATATATATATATATATATATATATATATATATATATATATATATATATATACATATATATATATTTGTGTGTGTAAGATATATATATATATATATATGTGTGTGTGTGTGTGTGTGTGTGTGTGTGTGTGTGTGTGTGTGTGTGTGTGTGTGTGTGTGTGTGTGTGTGTGTGTGTGTGTGTGTATGTATATATATATATATATATATATATATATATATATATATATATATATATATATATATATATATATATATATATATATATACATATATATATATATATATAATATATATATGCATATATGTATTTATATATATACACATATGCACACGTGTGTGGGGGGATATGTGTGCGCCTGCGCGCGTATGTTAGTGTATTGCATATGCAGTATAGATGCATGTATGCAGTGCGTTAATGTGGCTTATGTCAATTTGTATGTGAGTGTGTCTATCTGTCTGTGTGTGTGCTTGGTCTGTACAGTATAAAACCATTGGATATATACTGTACAGTGCACGCATGTACTGTAATAAGTACATGTTTTCCCCCGCTCATTTACGAATAACTGTTATTATTCTTTCATATTTATGTAGTTGAATAAGGTCCATAACGCATCGTACCTAACAAAACTGCTGGTATTTGATGGCAGAACTTACCTTCAGTGAGATTCCCTCTGCTCCCTCCTCCCTCGTCGCCGCGAAAAGTGTTTACAGAATAAGCACCTTCCTTATACTTTCCCGTGAAGGACTCGGTTGTCTTTTTTGTCGTCGGTATATATGAGCTCATCCTTACTTATCTGACACTCAGTTAATTTACCTGACTTTATCTCTATTAGATTAATTACATCGCCCCGGCCTCGAACTGGCACCCCATGCTTTCGTTCGGCCTCCTCTCGTGCGTCAGTTTCATCGCCTGGGCCGGGGACGGGCGGGGGAGGGAGGGGGCGGGCTCCCTTAAATACTGCTGTGCTCTCGAAAAGCCTGAGCTCCTATCGCATCAGACATCTCTCCTAACGCCTCATAACAATCGTCGATTGTGTTAACAGTCAGCCAATTAGATGAAGTCGGCAATCTAACAAATGGGCGCGTTCTCTGTTTATGTGCACACAATTTGTTTGCGGCGCGATTAACGTTCATCACGGCGCTGACCTCCCGTGCACATGAAAGGCGGAGGATAACGCTCAGGTTCATCACTTCGCCACATCTCACGGAGGAGGCGAAGGATTAACTGCTTGCGCTTGCTGCCTTCGCTCGTTTCTTCCTTTTCTCTTTCATGTGTTCTTGTGTGCAAGTGTTTTGTCTGTTCCATGTGTGTGTGTATGTTCTGTGATTCACACTGTGTGTGTGTGTGTGAGTATTTTGTGCATGTATATATGTCAGTATGTGTTTTATTTTTTTATCATGTGTTCATACTGTATACGTCAGGTGTGTGTGTTTATTTCTTTATCATGTATACAAAATTGCGTGCGTGAATGAATTTATGAACGTCCGTACGAGTATCAATCGTAGTGTTTTATTTGGTAAGTAAAACTAAGTTAAAATTGTGATCTTAATTTGATGACAAGAATTACAAGATACGCATATGAAAAAAATACAATAGAAGTTCCTGTGGAACAGCAACACGAACTATGCAAACTACATCCAAAGCGCCATCTCCGATCGAGCACGAAGAGGCACGAATCGCGAGGCAACGAATACTCGCGAGAGCAGACCTGATTTATGGCCGCACTACATGAATTCCGTCCGGCCGCCCCGACCGCAGGTGAGGAACCCAGAGCAAAATCCACCAACACTGCATGACGACGCTTAATTGAAAGGTAATTATAGCTAATCACACGAAGCGAGGAGGGCGGCCATTTGAAAGGGGAAGGGACCCACGGGGGAAAAGGGTAGGCAGGTACCTGCGTCTAACTTTACGAGGGCGCTCTGGCCTTGTCGGCGGAGAAGCCTATTACCAAATTTTAATGATTATGGTGAGAGTGAGGATGAGAGAAATTATAATGTTGATGATGATAATATTGATAATGATGATGATGAAGGTGATGCTAATGATGATGATGATGATCATCATCATCATCATCTTCATCATCATCATCATCATCATCATTATGATAATGATAACAATAATAACAATACTAATACTACTACTAATAATAATAATAATTATTATTATTATCATTATTATTATTATTATTATTATTATTATTATTATTATTATTATCAAAGTAATAATGATGATTATAACGATAATAGCAGTAATAATAATCATTATGATTGATGATGATATTACTACTACTAATACACACACACAACACACACACGCGCGCGCACGTACAGGCATACGCACACACACACACACACACACACACACACACACACACACACACACACACACACACACACACACACACACACACACACACACACACACACACACACACACACACACACACACACGTACAGTCATATGCACGTTCACACACACACACACACACACACATACACACACACACGCACACACACACACACACACACACACATTTATATATACATACGTACGAACATACATATACATATACATGTGTGTGTGTGTGTGTGTGTGTGTGTGTGTGTGTGTGTGTGTGTGTGTGTGTGTGTGTGTGTGTGTGTGTGTGTGTGTGTGTGTCTATGTATAAACGCAGTGCCGGTGGGAGCTTGTTTACTGGTACATAAACCTCCGTACATTCCGTGACGACGAGGCCGGGCGCCGGGCGCTGGTGGCCGGCGGGCCGAGTAACAGGACTGGCCCCATACGTCCCCATGGCCCGGTGATCCCGGAACCCAGGCCCTAATCATGAGGTTTTGTCCTTCAGCTGCCGCGCCGACGCCGTCATAGGATACATGATTGGAATATCGTACTGGGTTGACGAGGCTGTCCTGGGTCATTCGTCTGAGCTGAGATGGAAAAACTTAGTGACATTGTTTCAGTATAGGCCTGACTTGAATGTGTTTTTGTTTGCTAGGGGGAAATGGACTGTGCGGGTGAGGTTTGTAAACATTTTCCGCTCACATGTAGAGTATACATAAAGAATATATATTCGCATCTCGTTCATGATGTCGCCTGTAAGACTAAACGTGCATATCTGCGTGCGCATGTAATGTGATTGTATGTGTGCGCTGAGACAAATAAGGCACACACGTAGAGACCATGACGGATACCTGGCAGTTCATTATGCTTCATCAAAGTCAGCCCCTTCATCAATCCTCTACCCCCACCCCCCACACTTCCCTCGACAAATCATCAGGCAGGACCTCTTGCGGTGACGACTGTCTCTATCCTGGGTCTGTATCTCAGTCTTTTCATCCTCCTTGAATACATAAAAGAAAAAGCAAAAATAGAAATGATTCAGTCCCTCAATGGCTGCCATGTCTGAGATGGCCCAGGAGGAGATGCCGTTGATAAAGCCGAAATTTCGCCTCGTGCCCCTAAGGATGCCGCTAATTGTGCTCGAAGAACAGCGCGTCGTCGCATCTGCATCTAAAAGGTCCGCTACAGCCGGCATGAAAGGCCTGACGAAGGAAATATGACCCATCCCGAGCTACACGACTTCGAAGTTCCTCCATTAGGACTGTCATAAGTCACTCCTCTTGGCCCTCTGTCTGAATGCCGTCATGGCGAAGCGATGATGCGAGAACCTTTCAGTGAACAAATTTTAGAACGTGTTAGTCTATTATTATACGTAATTTGTTTTAATTATGGGCTCGTTGGGTGCAGGCGGGGACTGAGAAACATGGGCCAGGCACCCGCGGCTAAAACGCCTTGACCTTCTGGCATAACCTATGGGTCAGGTTCTTCTACACCTTCGGAATCGGGAAGATCAGTTATGGTCCAAAGGTGGGCTTTGCTTCTCGGCGTCACAGTTGGTTGTGTTCCATTTCTTGCAGGCCTTTCGGTTGTTGCATCAGCGAATGTAGCCGTTAATTGTTATCATTCCGTTTACTTTCATAAAAGGAATGATATTATTATTACTATCATATAATCATATTTTTTGTTAATAGCATTATCTACTTTTATTGCACTTGCTGATATTCTTTTATTATCATTATTTTCCTCATTATTTATCATTATAATTTTCAATTATCATTATTATTAGAATAATAATAATAATTGTTATTATTGTTATTATTATTATTATCATTATAATAAATATTATTATTATCATTATTATCATTATCATCATCAATATTGTTATTATTATTATTATTATTATTATTATTATCATTATTATTATTATCATCATTATTATTGTTGTTGTTGTTGTTATTATCATCATTATCATTATTATCACTACTATTATTATCATCACCATCATTACCATCGCTACTATTATTAC
>NC_051398.1:21060033-21062533 GCF_015228065.2 Penaeus monodon | reverse complement strand
CTCTACTTTCTATTTGCTTCAGTTCTCCCTCCTCCTTTCCCCCCACAGTTATCGCAATCTTATTATTTACATCATTCTCGACCTCTCTTCCTTCAAACTCCTCAGACTTCCCTGCAATAATCTGCAACAACAGCCCCCCAAAAAACTTACATGCATGCAACACATCCATAAATTCCACCAATAATATATATTTTAGTATCAAACGCCCGGGTCTTGTACAAAAACCTAAATACCAAGTAGCCATATTCTGAGTGAAGTCGCCCTAGATATAATAATCTTAGAGACAGCCCGCTCTGTTTGCGAAGGTTCATGACCGAGGCGGGGACTTTCCCTGTAACTCCCTGTCCCTGTTGAGCCAAATAGCGATGTATATTGTGTTTCTCAACCGCGGGTGAGTGCCCTTGTGCCGCCAACGGGATTAATTTGCTATATGGATACATGTATGCAGAAAATATGAGATAGTAAGTAGAGCGAAAGAGAAAAAGAAAAGGATTTTTTTATGTTGCGGATATATACATGGTATATAGCTAGATGAATATAGAGATACAAAGAATGGTAGATGAATAAATAAAAAAGGAAACGGATACATAGAAAAATAGACAGAAAGACAGATCGATAAATAGACAGACAAAGGTATATTTTCATTTGTATATGATTTTGTGAGTGAATGTCTTTATCGTATATATGTATACACACACACACACACACACACACACACACACACACACACACACACACACACACACACACACACACACTACACACACACACACACACACACACACACACACATATATATATATATATATATATATATATATATATATATATATATATATGTACTTATATATAGATGTACTTATATATATATGTGTGTGTGTGTCTGTGTGTCTGTGTATGTGTGTGTGCTGTATATCATTTATAAATGAAGATAATGAGAATAAATAATTAAATAACACATGGATAGATAACAGTATAACAAATGGAGAGAAAGCATGGGAAAAGAAATTCGAAAGAAAAATAAAAGAGAAGAAATGACAGAATGCAGAGCAAATAAACACAAGGAAAAGATAAGGCAAGGAAAGGCCAGCCCTCCCGAACACAGCAGAGACAGAGGGACGACTGTGCCGCTGCTGTAAAATATCGCCCGGATTAATGGATATCTAGATCTAGGTCTGGGTGCAGCGGCCAGGGCGTGGCACGGACTCCGCCGGCACGGTCGCCTTGTCTCTTCCGTTAATTGTCGACACAGAATGGGAGGAATCGTACACTCATTAATTCAGGCGCCACGGCGGCTCCCAGGCTCATTACCAGGCGAGATTTAAAAGAGAGTCACGACAAGTTTGTTATCTCAGAGATGGGGAGGGAACATTCCCGTGAATTCCTCGGTCTTTTATTGGTGCAGTTGTTGTTGGAATGCGCTTTAGGGTTCCCAGAACTCTTTCGGGAAAGGCAGTTGTTCCAGCCAGAGGAGTGGCTCGGCGCTCTCCAGAAATTATGGCGTTGTATATACAGCTTAGTCCTGATATATGGGACAGTCGTTAAAACGAACAAATTATAAAGAGACAAATTGAGTGCGATTAAAAAAGAGTTGTGGCATCAGTCTAAGACACATGGGTTTAGCTCTCTATTTTTCTATTTGTGTCGATAATGATCCCAAACCAGTCTTTGGAATATGTGTAGATTATTTTCATATCTAT
The DNA here is from genome assembly GCF_015228065.2 of Penaeus monodon. NCBI lineage: Eukaryota > Metazoa > Arthropoda > Malacostraca > Decapoda > Penaeidae > Penaeus > Penaeus monodon. Next base: position 21,060,833 of record NC_051398.1, on the reverse strand, counting down.
AACACTGTTATATGATATTATAACTATATACTACCGATTAACTACAAGTCACCAGATGTCGCAGGCGCTGAGAGGAAACGAGAGAGAAAAAGGGCCGCGGCTTCTCGAAATACCGCCCTTGATCGCACCTTGATTGCTCCTCCGCGATGCAAGTTGCCTCATTATCTCCAGATGTCTCAATAAGGAAGGAGGACTTTTAATTAAGGGTCGTCGTGCAATAAATGGGAGCGAGTCGTTGTTTATGTCGAGCCAAAGGGACTTTCACCGTGTCCAGGGGGAAATAAGCCGGTGTGAGAGCGAGGGGCGTTCCCGCCTTCAGAAGCTACAGCGCCGCGCGGACGCCCGTCTGCACCCACGGCGACCATGCGCTTCCTGCTTTCCTTTCGCCCCGGCCGCTCCTGCTTCCTTCTGCTGCTGCTCCGGCAGGACCGTAAGGCCACTTCGTTGAGGAGGAGGATAATGATGGTGATGATGGTAATGATAGTAGTGGTAGTGATGATGGTAATGATGATGATAATGGAGATAATGATAATGGTGATGATGATAAGGATAATGATGATGATGATGGTGATGGTGATGATGATGATGATGATGATGATGATGATGATGATGATGATGATGATGATGATGATGATGATGGTGATGATGATCATGATGGTGATGTGATGATGATGAAGATGAAGATGAAGATGAAGATGAAGATGAAGATGAAGATGAAGATGAAGATGAAGATGAAGATGAAAACGAAGATGAAGATGATGATAAGGATAATAATGATAATAGTAATGAGGAAGAGGAGG
>NC_051398.1:21025033-21030033 GCF_015228065.2 Penaeus monodon | reverse complement strand
CACACATATATATATATATATATATATATATATATATATATATATATATATATATGTATGTATATATATATATATATATATATATATATATATATATATATATTAATTTTAGAGGTATTGCAGTTCGTGAATATGCCTTCTCGAATAAGAGCACGGGAGATCACATAGTTGTATCTTTATTTATCTGTTATGAAGCAGTCCTAAAAAAGTTAATAAGGGAAGACAAGGCCTTAACATTATGATCCTTCGAAAAGTTAAACTGATTCCCCTTCTTATTGATCTTCCCCTGAGTTTTTTTTTCTCTCTCTCTCTTTTCAGGGAACCCGCCGCGCACGTCCAACTGCAAGACACGTGATCGAGAAGACCTGACTCAACGCGAGCAAAAAATAGACACCAATACTTTATTTTGCGCTTTTCGTTTCGTCTGGCGTGTTTCTATTTTATTCATTTTCTATCAAACTCTCTATGTTTGAGTATTTTTTTTACTTTTCCACATATTCAAATTTGAAGCAGATCCATCCTGTCAACCGTAAAGCATAATAAAAAAAAAAAATTGGTTATATCAACTTATTTCAAGTTGCTACCAACATTTCTCCTTTGATCATCTTTACTCCCCATTACATTATCATCTCAGCTCCGAAAATTTTAAGGAAACAGCAGTTCAATCGCGAGTTTATTCCTCTTGCCTTGCATAAGTTTTACATCGCTTCCTAAAAGCTTAAGCGAGAAATGCCATTATTTACCTTTGTGATTTTATTCAAGGCATTCGTAAAAATAACGATTTTTTATGTAGGCCTTACACCAACGACGTCATTTAACTTTTTCGTGGATTTTTTGTAAGCGCCCACAAGGAAACAGGCGTTGTTGCATAATGGTGATAAGCTAAATATAAACAAAGACCGCGAATGCGAGAGACATCTACGTAACTTGGACAAAATTTGGGTAATCAGTAAAATAGCCTTTCTTATCTCTCTTGGTTCTCAAAGTTGTTTACTCCGCTTCTTAATTCGATAAATAATCTAGCATTAAGATTATTACCCAGGCGATAAAAATTGTCAAACGCGTCAATTAGGGAACACGTGATACAATAGCCCAGCTGACTAACATCTTGCGAGGTCAGGTAAGGTCAAGAGAGGTCAGCGGAGTGAGGAATGGGCAGGGCGTCACCCACGACGCAGGCGACCCAAGAACCTTTGCATGTTGCAGGAAAACTTACTTGGAGGAGTCAGATGGGTCATGCTGTGCTCCGTGAGTAGAAATAGTTGATGGGTATATTAGAGAGGCCGTGTTAATAGGCGGTTAGAGAAACGTAATCAGATATCACACAGGATAACGGCAAGACAATCACGATCTCTTTTCCATGCATTCAGGATTCATCTAAAAATTGTACAAGGAATAATATGAAACATTCTGCCTAGCGTCGTACAAACGATAAACTTAATTTATTGAACGCAAAAAGTGGAAAATATTTATAAGCTCTATAGAGATGGAAAATTGACAAGCCGTCACCCAAGCCACAAATTTGCTTCTTAGATTTATCTAAACACGACGAGCCTTGTCGTGCATCGTAGGGATTAGCGAAAACAGACTTTCCCGAATTCTATTATATATTCCTACATGTGTATGTGTTTATATGTATAAATGTGTGTGTGTGTGTGTGTGTGTGTGTGTGTGTGTGTGTGTGTGTGTGTGTGTGTGTGCATGCATACATACATGTGTGTGTGTGCATGCATACATACATGTGTGTGTGCATGCATACATACATGTGTGTGTGCATGCATATATACATGTGTGTGTGTGTGTGTGTGTGTGTGTGTGTGTGTGTGTGTGTGTGTGTGTGCGTATGTGTGTGGGTATGTGAATAAATAAATAAATAAATGAATAAATAAATAAATAAATAAATAAATAAATATATGTAAAAATAAATATAAATATATATATACACATATGTATATATATATGTGTGTGATGCGCACGCGCGCGCGCGCGCGCGTGTGTGTGTGTGTGTGTGTGTGTGTGTGTGTGTACATACACATATATATGTATACATACATATGTATGTATATATATAAATTATATGCATATACATATATATGTATACATAAACACACACACACACACACACACACACACACACACACACACACATATATATATATATATATATATACATATATATATATATATATATATATATATATATATATATATATATATATATATGTATATATAGATTTACTTATGTGTATATGTATATCTATATGTCTGTATATCTGTATAAGTATATCTATCTGTCTATCTATCTATCTATCTATCTATCTATCTATCTATCTATCTATCTATCTATCTATCTATCTATCTATCTATCTATATATATATATGCATATATTACGTATGTAGATAGATAGATAGATAGATAGACAGATAGATACACAGACAGACATAGATAGAGTGTTAGATGAACAGATATTTATATACATATATACTCGTATATATGTATGTATGTATGTATATATGTGTTTACATATATATGTATTTAAACACACACACACACATGTGTACATATGTGTGTGTGTATATATCTATATAATTTTGCATAATATAATAACCGAAAGAAGGTAATCGGTGGGACTGTTTCATTTATATTCACTGGGCTCATCCGAAATACCGAATGACGCAAGCATCATGATGTAGTGGAGGTCTTAACGCTGCCCCGCAGATTCCATCTGGGAGAGACGTCACGACTGCGGCAAGTGTCCAAAAATTGTCTTGAGACTGTTGGAGATGCGGGAGGGGGAGCATGTTGGAGGATGTCTGAAAAACAGCATGGGGGAGGGGGCGAAGTGCAGAAAGTGGAGAAAGACAAGTAAATAAGAAACGGGAAAGTTAAAAGGGAATGATAATGTGAACATTTAACGAATGGAATAGAAAATTCAAGTATGACTCCAGTCAAAAACGAATTTAGAATATATGATCTCGCCCATACTTTTTTTCGTCAGCTGGATATCCTCTCCTGTCCCGTGTCATCAGCGATTCTAAATCAGATAATTGTCAGGCTCAGCCTCGCCGAGCAGCGATTTGACAGGCGTCGCTTGAATCCGCGGTCAATTACATGCCATTACGCCAAGGTGGACACCCGGACCGCTGTCTTTTCCGTCAATCTGTCTGTTCCACGGCACTGTAGGCCGGCGTTATCAAATTAAGCGTGTGACGATTTTTTCTCTCCGCCTGATTTTTTCATGAAAACATGAGCCGTTAGGTGATTGGAATTTTCACGCCGGGTTAAGATTTACCATTTTTTGTAACGTTTACTCTGTCGGTTTTTGTATTTCTCTGTATTTTTTTGTGATTTTTTGTCACTTTTATAAGATATTTTTTTGGAGAGTATTCTCACTTCTTTGGTATTGGGCAAAATAACTGTTAGATGTTAAAGAGACTTTGATGTTCAGACATACGAAAAAAACTGTCATTAACAATGCCACAAGTCTAAGGTCAGAAGATGGGCACAGTTTGTCTTTAAAAGTAATAATCTAATGCTTTTAAAAAATGAAAACAAAAAATAAATGAAAATATAATACCACATCAATCATTAGCACGCATACCATTCGAGGATCAAACATGATTTCGTATTTCTATAATCACCTGGGTGTGTCCACGATTAGCAGGAAGCCAGAGAATATTTTTGTTATTGTATACCCATGGGTGTGAGATGCCAGCTACACTTTAACTCCTTCAACAAATTCAACAAAATATATATAAAAAACACTGCTACTGCATAAAGGCGGAACGAAGACAGATTAGCCCCGTCTAGCTTTACCCCAACATCATTTTCATTCCCTCAAACAACAACGAAAGTAACAAGCGAAGAAACCTCCAGTCCTCGTTAGCTAATAATACAAATTCGATTGATGGTCTACCGTCTGTCGGCACGCCCACACCTTCTCATATCTCTTGGGGTTCCTATTGACTCTGACAAGAACTGATACGATAAGTTACCCGCTGTTGAGCCTTTACAAATGGCGGGGCAAGGGTGACTTCACTAATTACAACATTCATATGTAATGCGGCAGAGAAAGGCAAAGACAACTCCCCATTGTTTGCTTGACGAGTTCGACGAGAGAGAGAGAGAGAGAGAGAGAGAGAGAGAGAGAGAGAGAGAGAGAGAGAGAGAGAGAGAGAGAGAGAGAGAGAGAGAGAGAGAGAGAGAGAGAGAGAGAGAGAGAGAGAGAGAGAGAGAGAGAGAGAAAGAGGAGAGCGAGAAATAAGAGAACGAGGAAGATTCGAATCAAGCAATCAATTAATATTTCCAAGCACATATCTCTGAGGATCGTTTGATTAATGACAATCTAAATCAGTGACGTTGACGTTAATCAAAACATTCGTCCAAAGGCGTGTCAGCATTGTCGAAACAGGAAAGGATATCCAGACCCAAAGGCAGAACAAGGTGAGCCGTGAGGAAATTGTCGTGACGTCCAATTCGCTGGCATATTGGCGGAAACTGTCGCCGGGGTGCGGTGTCCTTGCGCCAGTATTGCCCATTAAACAGGCACTCGGAGACTCTCCTCGGCTTCGAGATCCATCGCTTCGACAGGATTTCATAGCTGGAATTATTATTATTATTATCATTATTATTATTATTGTTATTATTATTTTTATTATTATTATTATTATTATTATTATTATTATTATTATTATTATTATTATTATTATTATTATTATTATTATTATTATATTATTATTATTATTATTATTATTATCATTATTATTATTATTATTATTATTATTATTATTATTATTATTATTATTATTGTTATTATTATTGTTATTATTATTATTATTATTATTATTATTATTATTATTATTATTATTATTATTATTGTTGTTGTCACTATAATCATTATCATTATTATCATCATTATCGTTATTAATATTATTGATATCATTGTTGCTATTATTATCATAATTACTGTTGTTGTTATTATTAAAATCATTATTACTAT
>NC_051398.1:21012533-21017533 GCF_015228065.2 Penaeus monodon | reverse complement strand
AGTTATTAAAATGTTATACGGTGATATACATGATTGTGCTGGCTTGTTTGCTCTCATAAAAATGCATGAACTGCGAGTCCGAACATATGTTGATAGTCGAGGCTAACATTCTGTGCTTCTTTTGACGTTTATGGTAAATGTTTTGTGGAGAGTCAAAGCTTGTTTGGATAACTGTTAGCCTAAGTGGAAAACAAACTATGTAGACATAAGCAGAATCAAATCAATAAACGTTTTCCCTTTATTTTTGGCTTTTTGTTTTTATTTGGGATAAATCTGACTCGGAACGAGCAGTGGATGCAAAGCACTTGCATGCACGTGAGGCATGAGCGACGCACAATATCAAGAGCGCCAAAGAAAAGTCCAATCCCCGTTCGAGGCGAGACCTGCCTTCTCCGCTGCATAACTCGAAGCAGGTGGCCATTTTAATTCTCGGGGGATGGACGGACCGGCTGCACACACCACATGTTTCTTCACTTTTCCATCTTACGTCTTGTGAGTATCTGTCAAGGGCCTAGGGCACGTCAGGCACTAGTGGTCCGCATGCAAATGTACCCACTCATCTTTTTACTTTTCTTTAACAATATGCGTAGTCTTATTCTAACCCCGTACACACTAATGACTTGCAATACTAACACATGAATATGCAAGAGTTTAGACCTATATTATAAATATATTTATCCCAAATGCGATGTGTTTGACAACATCAATTGAGGAGAAAATTTTAACTATGCGTGTTAGCAAGATACACCACATCTTCGCCAATGATGCCAATTATTATGTCGGCAAAAATTGTGAAAGAACTCTAATTCATTACAACTAGTGCATAGTTGAAACCTGGCTAGCATACGTGATGAGCCAGCCATTGACGTCTGTAGTTCAGATCACTATGAAAGTCGGCGACCACACAAAAAGCTGCCTGTTAGTTGTTCCCTCAAACAGGTAGATTGGTGTCGAGTCTGGTTCGGGCGCCTTGCGTTCGTTCGTTCTCATCGCCTGTCTGTAACTGCTGATGACGGAGTACTGGCATAAAAACGAGGCAGATCGTGTAAAGGCAGCCAAAGATTTGTTCTAATGTATGTAAAACGCGGAGCCATATTCCGTATGCAGCCCGGCTTTCATGTTTGAGATTAGTTTGTGAACAGCGCAGAACCTGCTGTTTTCGTAAACTGCATATTCTCCCTTTCTTGGAGATTCGTCCATAGCTAGTGATATCATGCAAGCAAATGATAAATACTCGAAGCATTGGCAACGTTTTGCATCGTGGAGGGTATTGGTCTGTCTGGCAAGCATTTTCATAATCCAGTCTCTCTCTCTCTCTCTCTCTCTCTCTCTCTCTCTCTCTCTCTCTCTCTCTCTCTCTCTCTCTCTCTCTCTCTCTCTCTCTCTCTCTCTCTCTCTCTCTCTCTCTCACACACACACACACACACACACATACACACACACACACACACACACACACACACACACACACACACACACACACACAACACACACACACACACACACACACACACACACACACACACACACACACACACACACACACACACACACACACACAAACACATACACTTACACACTCACAAACACACACTCACATGCTCTCTCTCTCTCTCTCTCTCTCTCTCTCTCTCTCTCTCTCTCTCTCTCTCTCTCTCTCTCTCTCTCTCTCTCTCTCTCTCTCTTTCGAACTTTTTTCCTTTTTAACACGACCTCTTTGTTTTTTAGCTTTCCTTAACAACTTCCTTCGTTTACATTTCATTCTCATTTTCTTCTTACTTACCATGGTGTTCTCTTTGAGTCAATGTCTCAGATTTCCTTTCAACGTAAAATATATTTCTCTATGGGCAGCTTTCCTCTATTTATCCCATTTCTAATATATGTTTCACTTTCTTTACCATTTAACCCCCTTCTCTACTGATTCCGTTTTCCTATTTCATTTACATTTACGTCTTTTCCATCTCTTCGTCGCTTGCATTTCTCATCACTTTTTTCCTCCCCTTTCTATCTGCATCATTTGCTACGTATTTCCTCTCTCTTTACGCACGGACTGTCTGATTTTTTTCTAATATTTAGGCTTCTTATTTCTCCGCGCTAGCCCCTCCCCCTCCCCCTCCCTCTCTGCTCACTTTTCTCTCGTACTCATACATCCATTTTGCAACTCCTCCCCTGCAGACAGACGCCATAAAACCCCACGAGTACATAGCGGATGTTCACTATACACCGACCACATACGGGGTATTAATTGTTGATGTAAACCACTGCATTATACAGTCCACCCCCGCTATTCGGACCTTACCTGTACCCCCTAGTCAGTTTCTGGTGTCCGGTTTTGCAAAGTGGTTTTATATATATTAATAAACAAGAAAGATAAACTTGGATAGTGTTTTCACTTCATGAATAAGCGAATCTGTGGTGTTTTGGGGTTTGAACATCAGAGCTGCATTTCCCTCGTAATAGCTTTATGAAGACTGCCCCTACTACAAATTGTTGATAATAGCACCATGAGGTCATAGTTCCAATACCAAGCAATGAGCTCGAATATCGAAGTGGCAATCAAAGCTGAGTGGCCTGTGCGTATTTCGAACAGGATCCCCTTTTCACTCTTCGCTGCATTTGGATACAGGGATTCTCTGGCTCATGCGCATAGCATTCGCAGATAATTGAGGAGAAAAAAGTGTGTATTAACTCTTTAAATGTTCTCTTAATCGGGTAGCAACGATACAATTAACATCCACAGAATTGGTGCTTTATGCGAGAGCTGTAAAATTAGATGATATGAGCCGGTATTACTTAGTATGGATCCTAAGCGATAACTGCATGATAAAATACATTAAGCCGTGGCAGGAGATAATTAGATTATTATAATCCGTTCATGATTCTCTTCAGCAAGATGATAACGTCAGTATATAGATCAAGGATTCTTTTGCTGTCCAAACCTACAGGTGATACTGTTTGCCACCAAGGCTAAAAAAATTCCATCACTATTTTGATGGTCGACCGATGAATCCACGTTCCCTCATATTTCATCTTCATTTAGCGACGATGAGAGATAAAATGCCGGCGATACCAATCTACATGATAAGAGGATAATAGCCTCGCTGTGAGCCATAAACGTGGTAACCCAAGAAGATTACAGACGAAGCAATAAGTGGTGGGGAGAGATGTAACACTGTAAAATAAAGATGTATTCAGCAGTAGATAACAAATATGTTAATGCTGCAACAAGTCAAGTCTCTCAGCAGATACGAAGGGAAATGGTGGCGTAGACAAAATGATGTTGGTGATGATCAGAAATTAGCAGTTAACAATAGAGACCAATGAAGAGGTGCGCTGGTTTAAAATTGAAAACGTAGCGAGCATGTGCTTTTTTGTTTGTTTATTTTTTTTAAACCCAAGAATATATTATATAAGTCTCGTAGAAACCCATTCCTTTCACAGTCCAAGCTGAACGGCGTCGAAAGCAAATCCAGCCACTTAAGTGAATCACAGCAGAACGCGATTTTCATTCGAACTTTGACTTTTAAATACCACAAGAGCGCTTAACGGGGCCAAAACTAATTCCCTGGTTATCTACGACCTCCCGTTTCCATGTACACGGCTCAGGCAAAATAGCCCATTTGCATAGGCATCTTACGTAAATATTTCACCGCTGAAAGAGAAACCCGGTGGTCGTTGAGCTGAAACAAACATGCACCGGATTTTGATTGTTGGAGAGATAACATCGGGGGATGATCTTTGCAGGAGGTGAAGATTAAATCTAAGTCTTTAAATACTGTAGTAAGAGGATTTTCTCAAAGTGAATTACGTACCAGAATGCAAAATAAAATGGAAGTAAATCAGAATGACTGATGAAGAATCAAACGATTAGACAGTATAAGTGCTTGTAAAACCGCGAACTTCAGGGTTGTAAATGAATTAATATAGATGATAGATGTCTTCCGTTAGTAAATGGAATTCATTTCACTATGAGATTTCTCTTTGTAATATATCTTAGTTACGTATCAAAGTCCATCAAGTAAAACACAATTGGTTATCACAGTCTCGCGTTATGGCACGCAAGTGAATTCGCATAGTGCATGTGAGTTGACTGTACGTTTAGTTATATTTATCGACCTACATCTTATTAATATTAATAACTCCATATGCCACGCCCCTTCAATAGCTGAGCATCACTAATCGCAGGGTTGAGGCATCCTAATAACTACTTATAAGTCTAATTACAAATTCATCTCATTAGCATAATTTATTATAGGTTAGGGGTAACTACTGGTGTGCATTATCATTTAAATGTGTAGCTCCTGTCTGAAATGCGTTGAGGCACACACTCCGCAAATTATTTGTATCGTAGGCAGCAGCGCGATTTTTCAACGGTAATGCGTATGGCTTCAGACCCGGAGGCACGTCGGCTAATAACAATATGCCAATGGAATATGGAGATGGTAGTTAGGAAGCACGAGAGCTGTTTGCGGTGGTTACCACGCTTTGTTTTGCTGTTAACTGACTGTAAACACTGAGGAAGATATTGCACTGTGATCATAGGTGATTGCATCTGCGTGCGTGCTTAGGTTTGTGTGTTTGTTTAGATATGTGCTTGAACTTCTTGCCATTGTTTGTGAACGTGCTCAAGCGCCTCTAACCGTTTTTTATCATTTATATATATATATATATATATATATATATATATATATATATATATATATATATATATATAATATATATATATATATATATATATATATATATATATATATCTGTGTGTGTGTGTGTGTGTGTGTGTGTGTGTGTGTGTGTGTGTGTGTGTGTGTGTGTGTGTGTGTGTGTGTGTGTGTGTGTGTGTCTATGTGTGTGTGTCTATGTTTGTGTGTGTGTGTATGTGTGTGTCTGTGTGTCTATGTGTGTGTGTCTATGTCTGTGTGTGTGAGAGAGAGAGAGAGTGAGAGAAGGAGGGGGATACGTGCATGTTTGTGTCCGTGTTTACGCCGGTGCGTGAGCGTGTG
>NC_051398.1:21005033-21007533 GCF_015228065.2 Penaeus monodon | reverse complement strand
TCCCGGTCATAGCAGGATAATGAACTCGGGTGTACCGGGCTGCGGATTGAAATCTCGCGAATATATGTAATAGCAATAGATATGCGGTGAACCAAACTATGGCAATCATCCCAACGTGTGTGTGTGTGTGTGTGTGTGTGTGTGTGTGTGTGTGTGTGTGTGTGTGTGTATGTGTGTGTGTGTGTCTATGTATATGTATGTACGTATTTTATGTATATATGTATATATTGTATATTCATAATGCATATATATACATATATATGCATCATACATATATAATACATATATACATATATATGATACATATATAGATATATACTTATGTATATATATATATATATATATATATATATATATATATATATATATATGTATATGTATATATATGTGTGTGTGTGTGTATATGTATATATATGCATATATATACATATATACATAAATATATATACATACATATACATACACAAACATATATATTTGTTTGCGTATTTATGTATGCATGGACAATAGGTGTGTGTGTGTGTGTGTGTGTGTATGTGTGTGTGTGTGTGTGTGTGTGTATGCGCGTGTGTGTGTGTGTGTTTACATATATATATATATATATATATATATATATATATATATATATATATATATATATTCATCCATCCATCCATAAATATATATGAATAAATAGATGCATACATATGTGTGTGTGTGTGTGTGTGTGTGTGTGTGTGTGTGTGTGTGTGTGTGTGTGTGTGTGTGTGTGTGTGTGTGTGTGTGTGTGTGTGTGTGTGTGTGTGTGTGTGTGTGTGTGTGTGTGTGTGTGTGTGTGTGTGTACGTGCGTGCATGCGTGCGTGTTTGCTGGCATATAAGGAAATACAAAATTTTGAAGAGAAAACATCGGGATCAAGGGGCGCTTTGCGGTAATCTTATAGCTACAGTGCGAGTATGCGATCAGGAGAGAAGGCCACATGAAACGTCTGCCAAAAAACGCGAAAGCGAGGTGGCACGAGGCGTCGACCGCGGCCCCGGCGACGCGTCGGCCTTAGCGCCAAACACCGAACTCGCCCGACAAGTTCTCACGGTAGTTAACGCTGGGCAACGCACGCGAAACGCACAATGGCCAGGCAACGTCTGCTCTGAATACTAATTGCCGGCGGAGTTGTCGGCAACATTTTAGATCCGGCGATAGCGAGTGAAGGAAAATGATACCCTGTGAAACGCAGCCTCAATGGCAGGATGACCTTGGTGATCTGTGAAAACGTGGCGTGTTTTGTAACTGTGATTTCGTAGCGACGAGGGTGGTCCTGGAAGCGAGGATTGAGGACTCCGCAGGTAAGTACGAAGAAAAATAATTGGATGGTTGTCACCTTATGATGACCAAGCCATTTTCATGTTATGTAATATCTGGGTCACCCGTAGACCGGAATGCAGTGTAAGTGCATTCCTCGTGATCATCTGCATAACAATACTGATTCTGCGGAATTAAATTCTTCCGTAAAATTATTGTTGATACTATTCCTAAACACTGCACTTCAATGTCTTTTGTTTTATCCTTTTTTGTCAATTGTCACACACGAAAGTACTAAAAACAATACTGAGGTTGAGATATTGCCAAGCATGGGAGCTAAACAGCAAGAGAGAACACAAACAATAAACTGTAATATAAGTATCGCTCACTAAATCTATCCGTAAAATCCAGTATTATTACAAGAGCGTATAATGGAGATTGTATCATTAGCAATCATAAGTAATCATTATACCATTATTATAAGTGACAGATAGGAAGTTCGCCTTTGAAAGAAAAACTTTGTTGTCGGAAGCATAAATCAGCTTCTTAGTCTGCTTATTTTCCCATTTTCCCTTTGCTATGTTTTTTCTGTTGCACAGTAATCACTGACATTATTGCTTCATCCTTTCAATGTGATAATTATTGGTTGTGTGGTTGTCGCCCTGTGAATTTAATATTAGTAACAACACACACACACATAGACATATGTGTGTGTGTGTGTGTGTGTGTGTGTGTGTGTGTGTGTGTGTGTGTGTGTGTGTGTGTGTGTGTGTGTGTGTGAATATATATATATATATATATATATATATATATATATATATATATATATATATATATATATATATATCATTAATCATCATCATGCACTTTTTTTCTACTGCATGCAAATATGCAAGTATGTCTCAGCGTGCGCGCGTGAGTGCCGTATGTGTTATAATAACCCCGAGACATAATACCACTCTCGTGCAACATCTCAAGGGGCTCTCCTCCTTGACCTCAACCTCTGGATTCCGAAGTCAGAAGACGGAACGTTCAGACTGGCGTGGTGGAGGTGGTCTCACTCCTCTTGTCAGTTATCTAAAGGTCAAACTGCTCCGTTTAGTCATTCAATTAATAAAAGCTCGGGAGATCTTCCATTTCACCATGCATTAGATTGCGAGTTTTCGTGCTGAAGATTAAAATGATTTCGCTGTGCAATTTTTTTGCACTTTCGAATGCACTTA
>NC_051398.1:20982533-20990033 GCF_015228065.2 Penaeus monodon | reverse complement strand
TACTGACGTTCATTGCATAGAAACTGCAATTTATATTGAATATAATATAAAACGTAAAATTATCTTGGAGCGATTGACTCTACGCATAGATATATATAACATCACATCCCGGACTCCACGAGCTGTGCAAACCAAATGATTAAAGAATGTGATAATATCAAGGCCTGGTATATTATTAGAGGGGAAATCCAAAACTCAGTTTTTCTCTTGAGCAAACGAGTCCCAAAACCACCTGGTGAACTGCAAGTCAGCTGACCAAACTCTAAATAGTACCCGAGCCTCCGAGTCAGCTGGACAGATAAGAGGGAACCCAGAAATTAATATTTTGAAATCTATAGCCCTATCTACAACACATTTGGAAACCCTACATCAGAATACAAACAAAATGTATCTACTTATGATGCAGGTGAGGATCGCGATGTATATGAGAAGAGTGACCTCACCCTCTGTTCCTGGAGATACTCCTAAAGATGGATCCCGATTGGTCGACGTCCCGTTTACAGAGTATTTTAGTTATAATTATTCGTTTCTTGGTTTACGCATCAACAACACATGTATGTCGATAAATAACTATAGATATAGCCTTGTGTGTGTGTGTGTGTGTGTGTGTGTGTGTGTGTGTGTGTGTGTGTGTGTGTGTGTGTGTGTGTGTGTGTGTGTGTGTGTGAGGATGTGTATCTACGTATGTGTATGCAAACACACACACATATCCTTACCACTTCTAATGAGATTCCAACTAACTTCCTGATCACTTTCACGTAAAGGCCTACCAATCCGTAATAGATGCTGGAATATCGGCTCGCAGGGATGTGGTCGTCGCATTAACATAGGGACCGAGAGATGTATGTTGCTCCATTAATTTCATATCACTGTGGGGATCCATTGCCAGAGGAGGAGCATGGGTTAGGGATTGTAATCAAAACCCATAGTTGCCCTTGATTTAGGGGATACCCTTAGCCCATAAATTGTGTAGTGTTCTCGTTATGTAAATTTGTATTCATTCTGATGACTACTGTCGGTAGAAATGGCATGTGGTGATATATATGATATGCTAGATGTGGTGAGATATATTGTTTTTTAGACGAATGTTGTATAAACGGCAACTCAGACTTGTGGGAGATGCCGATAATACGATGTACTTGAGGGCTGTAAGATGTCAGACATTAGTTTTGATGTTAGACCATTAGCCATTTGACTCAAAATGACACTGGAAACACTTTTATAACAGTTATATAATAGTTCAATAGTTTATAATAGTTCAACTATACTGCACTTAAGGGTCCTCACAGCATTAATAGCTTCGCCATCACCTGAAGCGAAATACATCTTACCCACTGATTATTCTCACATCACAAGACTTACCATGACTTCTCATTAAGAGAGACCATTCATTAAGTAAGGTCTGGTGACCGCCGATCTTGTGATATATAACAACAGATATTCACAGTAAGGCATGCTGGCCTCTTGTCATATGAGATGTAATGACCTTAGCTAATGTAAAGGGTGGTGATCTGCTATTAAATAATGTACTGCGATATCTTATAGCAAGAGGTGTGATGTTACTGTTTATAGTAACCACTAATTTTGTTCGCCAGGATGTAATGGTTCATTTTGAAGTCATTAATATTAATTTTGAATGATTTCTTAAGGTTATTAAATCTAGTGAGCATTAAAACAACTTGCAATAACAAGGTTTTTTCCTTTTATCATATTTTGTAGACGTACCTCCGGCTGCATGCCTGCACAAATGTCTAAACGATATATTTTGTGATAAGATGTGCGGTGACCCTCCAATCCTTCCCAGTCCCTCCCAAAAAAACTCAAGTCTTAAAAAAAAATTATTGGAGAGTAAATATCAGATGCCACTCTAGTGATATGGCAAACTGCTATCTAGAGCTGGCTGAGATTTCTCTGTCTAACCTCAGATTCAATAACCGGTCCTCTCTCTTCCTATTAGCCTACTCATCGCAACTCAAACTCCGCCCCTCCCTAGTTATATTACTATATTACCTCCTGTCGTGAGATGTCTCAACTTATAGCCTCACTGATTACGCATCTACTGGCTGTCTGATTCAAGATGTATGAAGAGATGTGCACAAAGACTATGCCTTTTCTTTTCAGCAGATGGGAGAAAGGAGAATGAAAGGAAGATGAAGAAAGTCAGATTATGGGTATAATAGGAATGACTAACGATCCAGCAATGGTCTGATAAACGGTGATGATATCTTGTATACAAAGATCCATAGTTAGGGAGCATTGAAATCACTAACAAAGTCATATTCGAGGAGGGGAGGCATAATGAAGCAAAAAACATGATACTATCTCTTCGTATAGTTTCCTATACTCGAGTTCCTTCTTTTTATCTCACTTCCACTACCCATTTGGATCTTGAATGCGATACGTCCGCAAATGCTTAGACGTATTGTTACATTTGGTTAGTTTAAAACAATTCTCCTTTAGTATATATACTTGTAATCAATTAGATTTTTCTTTGTACATAGCCTTGGTACATATATTAAGTCTTCTTTTGGAAAAAAAAATCAATCAAGTATAAGGAAAGACTTAAAACATTCTTTATTTATGTACATTTCTTAAAGATGCAACCCCAAGTAACCTATCTAATTAATCAACTAAACATACTGATGCACAGAGGAACATACACACACGTGTGTATCTACAGCATATATGTGCATGTCCGTATGAACGTATGTGAGTGCCAACAAGCCAAGAGATTGTAGTTAGAGAAATTCACTTCAAGGAAAATAAATGTTGCACTATAACATCAAAAATATTTAAAGAGGAAATTGTTATTTGCTCTCTCCGAAGCAGGTGTGTTGACAAGCCGGGAAACAAAAACAGAAATAAAAAAGGATCAAGGGACGTGACGCTGGGTCAGTAACCTGTAACCCGGAGCCCAAAAGTCGCTCCCGAGCCCAGGTTTGCCGTCGCAGGTGAATCATTGTGCTTTCACCACAGCCTACTGAAGGCAGAATTCGTGGTACTCTCACTCACGATTTGCCGAAATGTTACCAGTCCTCCTAATTTTTAATGAGGATCTTCAGGTCGGGAGAAATACTCAGGTCCTCTTTCTCTTCGTTTAGGCAAAGGGGTATTCATTATTTTCTTATCTTTAATATTTCTTCTTCACAAAGATACTTTCCCGATGAGAAAATCAACATGGCTTATATTAGAATGTGAGGGTGCATTTATCAAATATTTTATGTCATGACATATTCCATGATACAGGAAATATTAATTTTGTACTTTGTTAATTATTTATAACTAATTACTATTTATAATATGTCCTTTTCACTTGCATCACATAATTCCATTAAAAGCCGTCTTCCTTTGCAATAATCAGTGGCTGACTGCAGCTGACCTTTGGGTTATCTGTGATCAGTTCAGTATAGGATATTGTTGGTTTTATGGAACTTCTTCCTCCTTTGCTCTCATGGATTCTATTTCTCAATATTATAGAACACCGAATCACGACTCACACGATGCACATGACAATTATATGACCCAATTACAGCTGTCGGTTATCTCTTCACACGTCGTAAGGCTAATACCAGTTTGGAAATTTCTCATCGAAGCGAGTTCCTGAGGCTTCCTTCACCTTGTGCTCTCCAACCCTCTGTAGATCGCAACTGACACAATGATTTACTATGTTGCTTGTAATTGCCGGGTATTGAATATCTGGCATCTTTCGTGACGTTGATGGCATCACTGGAATCGCTTTTTGTTGCGGTTCCCGATGAAGTCCGGCACTGTGAGAGGAGCAATTTTGAGCTCTCCGGCCTGAGATTGCATCACACGTTGGACTAACTGAGACCTTGCTTAGAAGATACGGGATCAGGCGCGGTTAGGCGTGAATGCCTCACAGATATTATTTACCAAATCATGCGTCATTTTCCACCTATAACTTATACATCATCGAGACATTTGACCTTTCCAGACTATTTACACGATATTTTCTCCATTATGAGATAAATGTATCGTAATATCAGCCCGTCAGTAAACTTAATAACATTTGGAGTTATCAGTAATATGCCTACCACGACAGGCTTGAAGAGCGTTCGAAAAAGAAAAGTGAGGGACCGTAACTCATTACTTATATATTTCCCCCATAAATCTAAGAATTATTGCTAATTACTTATTCAGATATCAAATTTATGTTGATAATCATACAACAAAACGCGCCTAGCAATTTCAGGTTTGATTTGATTTCCACAGAAAAATTGATAGATAACGACAACATACCTAATATACGGTTGATGTAAAAGTAACTTCTTTTATAACACCGTATTTGATTATAATTTTAAAATAACATCCCCACATATAGATAACTTTATCAAACATCGAACCTGTACATGTGTACAGCTATACTTCAGGAAATAGTGTGTGAGGCATTAGAGAGAAACATTTAAGAATGGTCGTCTCAAAAGAGAGGTGGGATAACAATTTAACGATGTACTACTAATACTAAGCTTTTGTTCCAACGATCTTAGTAGGCCTAAACGGAGAAGGGGGTTTCTCAGATTCAATTAGCTGCTACCGCTAGTTAATGAGATTGGAGATTTCCCTTTCTTCGCTTAATTGTAAACTCTCTAGAACACTACTCAATAGACTCCCATGCTCGCTCACGCCCCTGAAGACGATACGCGAACAAAAGTACGTAGGTAGCACTTATCAAACGTTATTCCATTCTTCCTGAACAGTAATTGTAACGGGAGAATTATTCAATAAACTAACCTCTATACAATACCCAACATGTAAATGAAAATGGAAATGCATTCCGTACCGAGCGTCCAGATGATTCGAGGCAGTAAAGTCCTGACCCCATGCACATGCTGCATGGCTTTACGAGCTGCGGCTCATGAAGCATACATGTGCATCTTCAGTGATAAAATCCTTTCGAAAGAAAATAAAAAAGGAGAGTCACGAAATCCAGCGCCAGGTGCTATAATTCCACATTTCCAATTTATAATTTCTGTATTAAATCTAATTTTTGTCTTCATATCAGTCTCAGTCGCTTTTTCTTTCGTATGTAATTATCATTTCAAATTAAATGAGATGACATTCCCTCTAAAGGTAATGGGGCATCACCACTCGTGTCTTCTATGCCTTACACTTTGGGGTCTCAAGTTATTAGAGACGTTTACATTTTTTTATTATCTTAATAAACTGACCTGAAGCCGAACGGTAGATGAAATTCTCCAGTCTTTTCGGAATACCCTAAAGTGAAAAGGAAATTCTTTTTCCAGACATAGTACTTACCTGAAATGAATTATGATAAAAAAATAAAAAATAATGAATAAATATAATAAAAATGTGTGTAAATTAAAATAACAATATTATAGCAAATGTTATTCATTCCGACCTTAGACGATCCTATTATGAATTAAACCAAAAAGTCTGTTAGTTGTACTTGTTTTGCATATCCCACTACATAACGAATATAAAATGTACAGAAATATCCCCTACGTACCTTTAACAGACCTAAAGTGTGTGTGTGTGTGTGTGTGTGTGTGTGTGTGTGTGTGTGTGTATGTGTTGAATCTTTTCATCATATAAAGGAAATAAAGGAAAGGAAGAAATATGGCAGCTCTTGCAGTGTGGTGCACTGTAAGCATTTGTACTGGAATTTGTATAGTAAAATTAACGATAAAGAAAAAAGAAAGATTTTCAGAGGCAGCCATGTGCACATTCAATCTGCGTTCTTTACATAAATTTCATACTTTCATATTCTCATGATTTAAAGTCAAGCAGAGCAGTCATGTCAGTAATAATTTCATTAACTAACTTGATATATTGCTCATATACTAGAGCAAGATCATTTAAACGGTCAATGTGAAATTAAGCTCAATAAGTGTTGCCTTTTTTCAAGATAAATATTGCAATTAACAAAATCGCCGTGAAATTATTTTGATAATGTTGAATATCTATTATTAGAGCCGTGCAATTTAGATAAATGTTCTTTAATAGAATAAAATACAAACACCGCAATACAGCTATAATATATGTGTATGTGTGTGCGCTCACATACACGCGCGCGCGCGTGTGTGTGAAGATTCCTTATGTAATATATATATATATTTTTTTTTCTTGTTGGTCGCATATTTTGGCGATATAAAGACATCAGTAAAAACATTAAATTTTCGACCACTTCACTTACGTGCGGACCTTGTCTTTCCTTCTTGCTTTCTAAACATCATGTTAAATACTGCGAAGGTAAATCAGTATCGCTAATTCCTGACTGAGTAATGTACACAAATGTGTATCAACTAGGTACAAACTGTAATTCACACTATGGAGTCGTGGATTTGGCAACGCAACATTGATTTATTTTGCAACCGCATGAAATATGTGCCGGACTATACAATTGCATTCTTGCATTGCACAGGGAAGAGTGAATTAAAGTCTGAAGAAGGTGATGTATTCGGTACAAACTCCCCAGTTTTATTCATCTATTACTTATTTATTTACTTCACCTAGTAATGCTTAATTCTGTTTTAGTTTGAGTCACATAAATCATCCTTAAGCACAATACACCGTCAAGGCCATTATTACCCTCAACTTTTGAAATATAATGGTCATGCACTTCCACTTAATTTTTGATATATGAGACCTTATTTTTAGAATAATTGGAACTTTTTTTGGCGGGCTAACATGCGCTAATATCGTCTCACAACATTTTGGAAATTGGAGCAGAAACTTGGACGCAAAAACGCGTGGGAAAGTGTATTTTCTTTGGAAAATTATGTGAGAAGTTTAGGAACTATCTTATATTTCATTTCTATATTATTTCACATGAAAGGATCAGTTTTATAATTACTTAATTTCAGGTACTTTATTACACATCTTTAACCACGTACCTTGCAATATAATATTCTCAAATTAGTTGGAGCTAACCCATACATCTTAAACATTTCCGCAGAGCGTCTTACGTAATGATTCTCAACCTCCTCTCTATAATTTCACAAGTAAACACACGCACACACGTGTATCAGGGTTGGAGCACGCGCACGCTACATGTCAGACACGGAAAAGGGTGTGTGCGCACATACACACACACACACGAACAAGCGCACACACACACACACGCGCGCACGCACACACGCACGCACGCACGCACGCACACACACACACACACACACACACACACACACACACACACACACATACACACACACACACACACACAACTTACATGCACACACAATTCACACGCACACACAACTTATACGCACACACAGGTCACACACACACACACACGCACACACACACGCACTCACGCATGCACACACATAAACAGACACACACTTTCTTAATTTATTTGTGGTTCTTGATTATGTTATGTATTCAAGACATGAGGCCTAGCGGGGCACTGGATGGACCACAAAGGTATCCCGTTTTCTCTTTACTTGTGTTCTTTTCTCTTTCGGAGGTTAAATCATAGTCAGACTTTTATGAATATAATACCAAAGTGCTCGGGCAGTT
>NC_051398.1:20970033-20972533 GCF_015228065.2 Penaeus monodon | reverse complement strand
CCCCGCGGAGCACAAGCTAGAAATAGTGTTAAGTAGAGGTTTTAGACCATGATAAATAGAACTTCGTGATGCTCGGTTGGGAGCTGCAAGACCTTTTCGACTTGATATCAGTTCATTTATAGTTCATGGTACTTAAAATTATTTATGGGTTCGCGTCTGAAAAAGTCGTGATGTACCTGATCATGCCCCTTTTCTCTCTTTACTTTTTTTCTTTTCATAGAGAGATGGTGCATAATAATCCTATATGCAGAAGATGCAACGCGGATATATTAAGCATGATATCACCAATGTCTTGATATAATTACAGCTCGGATGGCCATAAGTTTCCTTGATTATATCTATCCCACATTTTAACTAATGACGCATCCTTATCACACCTTCAGGGATTGTATCTCGAGACAAGGCGAGGACTGGATGATACAGCCAAGCAATCACGAGAAGATAAGATGATAATCATTAACAAGGCCAGATGTTGGAGATAAAGAGCGACCAACATGAAACTATGCCAAAGTTCGGCTTCGTTATCAGAGATTTTAAAGATTTTTTAAATATTTTTGAGCTTTAAAGCGCGCAGATATTACGATAAGATCGAGCGAGGTCTGTTACGAGATAAGGAGTTCAGTATAATGCACGTATCGCCCTTCGAACGTGCCAGATTGTATCAAGATAAGCCGGGAACTGTTAGGGCAACTCTCTGATCCGGGGCATTGCCAGCATCGTTTAACATAGCGCTTCCCTATCAGAACGCCGTGATGCACACACGCCAGGCAGCCACACATACATATACACGTGTGACATGGTTAATGTATGGGAACTGGTTGCTGTACGTCAACTTCAGTACAGCTAGAATGAGAATGAGGATGAGGATGATGATAATGGTGAAGATAAAATTATGATGATAATGACGATGATGATAAAGTGATGATTATGAAAATGGCGATGATGAAGTAATAATGAAAATAATAATGATGATGATATATTGATAATGTTCATGATGAGGATAAGAATAATGATTATAATTATAATGATAATAGTAATCATGATGATAAGGATAGTGATGCTGCTGCTGCTGATAACGATAATAATGAGAATAAGGATGATAAGAATGATGGTGATTATTGTGACGATAATAGTACTACTAATACTAATAATGATAATATAAAACCAACAAAAACAACACAATAATAACACATACAGTATGTACTGTATACTCAGTATACTTATATACACAAAACTGTAATTAAAGTTATGGATTATATTTAGCATCGAATCATATACAATAGATGAATAATATCTGTGATGAAATACAGAACAAATCATGCAGGTCTGAATAACTGTCAAGGTAATATGAGTCCCATTAAGTATTTCTAGCCTTTGAATGACATACTTTCCATGGGTTCTAAATCAGACAGAAAAAGTGGATCAGCATTCCCATTCTAACGAGGGATAATAACTTCTCCAGAACGGCATTTCCATCGTTCAGCGCAAAGACAAAAGATCCAACAGTGAGTGAACGCAACTCTCTGAATTGGTCGACCGCTGGTGCCATTGTCTGACTTCATTTCCTCTCAACCGGGACAAGAATTAAACCCTGCTGCAAATAGAGGAAATGAGGAGAGAGGCAGGAGCGGCTGGGGGTATTGTGAAAGAGTGTATCTTACTTGGATGATGAATGGAAGAACAATAGAATGGAGGGTGATAAGAAAAGGATGTTGTTTTTCTCTTTTTTTCTCTTCCACTCCGGATCTCTGTAATTGGTCGACCGGGTTCCGGTTGCATTCCTCCTGAGGACTTTTGAGACAAAAAGAAGAGCGGGTTGTCCGTAATTTCCGGGAGATGCATGCGTAGGTTAAGGTTATGTATAAAAATATAAACAGTGTGTCTTTATTCAGTCGTATTCATTCAGAAATGCGCAGTAGATATAAAGAAGTTAACAGTTTATAATTTAGATAGATATCAGTATAATATATAAGTTAGGATAAGAACTGGATCATATGCATTACAGTCAGTTATGCAACCATATTCATTCTGTATTACGTAGTTAACATCAACCGTTAAAATGCTATATATAAATAAAAATGGTTATATCACATGTAAACAGGCCGAAGCAAAGCTGCCTCTCCTACAGCCATCCTGACCCGGCAGTGTTTACCACACACACCGTCACTTCCTAACGCTCAACATTTAAGCTTGGCCAGCGCCACCCCGGAAAGGTTACACACCCACGTTGCAACACACGCGCTTGCCCACCCTCGTGGAGTCCCTAAAGCAAAGGAGTGACCTTGATGTGGAGATAAATAACAGAGAATATCAAGGCACAAAGGATGCCGCGGTTCGAGGATCTGGCCCGTCAACAGCACTGCAGAAGCTGCCATCTAGCGGTGACATGTTTCAAGATAACTAGGTGAGATTTCCGTATACCCGTCACTGAACAGTGTTGCAGCTGTCCACCAGCTGAGATGTGTACCAGCTGTGCACCCTCGGGACAGCTTCGTCCTCG
>NC_051398.1:20947533-20952533 GCF_015228065.2 Penaeus monodon | reverse complement strand
CTCTCTCTCCCCTCTCTTCCTCTCTCTCTCTCCCCTTTTCCCCCCTCTCTCTCTCTCCCCCCCCCTCTTTTCTCCCCCCCCTCTCTCTCTCCCTCTCCCCTCTCTCTCTCTCTCTCTCTCCTCTCCCCCTTCTCTCTCTCTCCCCCCTTCTCTCTCTCCCCCTTCTCTCTCTCCCCCCTTTTCCCCACCCCCCTTTTCTCTCTCCCCTTCTCTCTCTCTCTCTCCTCCCCCTCTCCTCTCTTCCTCTCTCTCTTTTCCCCCTTCCTCTCTCTCTCTCCCCCCCTTCTCCCCTCTCTCTCTTTCCCTTTTCTTTTCTCTCTCTCTCTCCTTCCCCCTCTCTCTCCTTTTCTCCCTTTTCTCCCCTCTCTCTCTCTTTTTCCCCCCTCTCTCCCCTTTTTCTCCCCCTCCTCTCTCTTTTTTTCCTCCCCCTTTTCTTCTCTCTTTTTCTCTCCTTCTCTCTCTCTTCCCCCCTTTCCTTCAAACCCCCCCTTCTCTCCCCTCTCTCCTTTCTTTTTCTCCCTTCTCTTCCCTCTCCCCCCTCTCTTTCCTCTTTTTTCCCCCTCTCCTCTCTCTCTTTCTCTCCCCTCCTCCTCCCCTCTTTCTCCCCCTCCTCTCTCTCTCCTTTCCCCCCCTCTCTCTTTTTCCCCTCCTCTCCTTTTCTCCCCCCTCTTCTCTCCCCCCCTCCTCTCTCTCTCCCCCCCCTCTCCTTTCCCCCCTCTCTCTTTTTTTCCCCCCTCTCCTTTTTCCTCCTTTTTCCTCCCCTCTCTCTTTCTCTCTCCCCTCTTTCTCCCCCCTCCCCCCACTTTCTCTCTCTTTTTCTCTCCCCCCTTTTTTTCCTCTTTCTCCCCCCCTCTTTTCCCTCTCCCTTTTTTCCCCCCCCCCTCTCTCCCCCTCTCTCTCTCCTCCCCCTTTTCCTCTCTCTTTTTCCCCTTTTTTTTCCTTTTTCCCCCCTTTTTCTCCTCTTTCTCTCCCCCCCTCCTCTTTTTTTCATTCCCCCTTTCTCTTCCCTCTCGTTTTTTTCTCCCCCCTTTCCCCTCCCTCTCTCTCCTCTTTTTCCCCTCTCTCTCTCTCCCCTCTCCCCTTTCCCTCCCCTCTCTCTCTCCTTTTTCTCCCCCCCCTCTCTCTCTCTCTTTTTTCCTCCCCTTTCTTTTTTTCTCTTTTTCTCCCCCTTTTTCTCCCCCCCCTCCCTCTCCCTCCCCCCTTTTCTCTCTCTTTCCTCTCCCCTTTCCCCTCTCTTTCTTCTCGTTCTCTCCCTTTTCTCCCCCTCTCCCCTTTTCTCCCCCCTCCTCTTTTTTCCCCCGCTCTCCCCCCTCTCCCCTCTCTCTCTCTCTCCCCCTTCTCTCTTTTTCTCTCCCCCCCTCTTTTTTCTCCCCCTTTTCTCTTTTCCCTTTTTCGCCTCTCTCTCTCTTTTTCTCTCCCCCCCTCTCTCTTCCCCTTTTTTCCCCCCCCTCTCTCTCCCTCTTTTCCCCTCTCTCTCTTTTCTTCCCCTTTTCCCCTTCTCCTTTTGTTCCTTTTTCCCCCCCTTCCTCTCTTTCTTTCCCCCCCTCTCTTTCTTTCCTTCCATTTTTTTTCCCCTTTCCTTTTTTCCCCCCTACTCTTTCTTTCCCCCTTCCCCTCTTTTTTTTCCCCACACCCTTTTCCTTTTTTCCTTTTTCTTTCCCCCTTTTTTTTTCTCCTTCTTTTTTTGTCTCTCCCCTCTTTTTTTTCTTTTCTTTTCTTTTTTATTTTTTTTTTTTCTTTTTCTCTCCCCTTCTTTCTTTTTCTCTCCTCTTCTCTCAATTTTTTCTCTCCCCCCCTCTCTCTTTCCCCCCATCCCCCCTTTTTCCTTTTCCCCCCCCCTCTCTCCCCTCTTTTTCTCTTCCCCCCCTCTCTCTCCCACCCTTTTTCCCCCTCCTCTCTCTCTCTCTTTCTCTCTCCCCTCTCTCTCTTTTTTTCACCTCCCCTCTCTCTTTTTTTTTTTTTTTGTTTTTTTCTCTCCCCCTCTCTTTTCTTTTCTCCCCTTTCTTCCCTTTTTTCCCCTCTTTTCCTTTTCCCCCTTTTTTTCTATTTCTTTTGTTTCACCTTTCTCCTCCCCTTCTTTTTCCTCTTCCCCCCCCCCTCCCTGATTTTTTTTTTTCTTTTTCCCCCCCCCCCTTTCTTTCCCCTTTCTCTCCCCCCCCTTTTTTCTTTTTCCCCCCCCCTTTTTTCCTTTACTTCGCCTTTTCCTTCTTCCCCGAAACCGTCCAATTTTAACCCTTTTCTTTCAAAAAACCCTTTCCCCCTTTTTTTTCCCCTCGTTTTGCCAAAAATTTACTTTTAAAAAAAAAAGGGCCCCCCACCCGAACAAAAGAACCAAAACCCCCAAAGGACACCCACAAACACCCACACCCCACACCCCCCCCTTAAAAAATTTGGAGTTTTTTTCGGTTCCAAAAAAAAATTCCCCCGGGATTTTCCCGGCAAATTTAATTTTTTTCTTTTTTTCCCTTTAAATTTTTCAAATTTTTTTCCCTTTTCATTTTCCTTATATATATTTTTCCTTTTTTTTCTTTTTTTTTCCTTCCACCCGGGCTTTAAAACCCCCATTAAATTTCCTTTCCCTTCCTTTTCCAATCCCCCTTTTTTTCGCCCCCCCCTCCTTCTCCCTTTCTCTCCCTTCTTATCCCCTTTTTTCCCCCGCTTTTCCTTTTTTTTCCCTTTTTTCAAAAAAAATTTCCAAAAAATCTTCTTTTCCTTTTTCGGCCCCCCCCCCTTCTTTTTTCTTTCCCCCTTCCCGTTACTTCCAGGTTTGATGTCTGGTTTGGGCAAAAAACTTGGGGGTTCTTTAAATTTTTTAAAGGGCCTTTTAGAATTACACCCTTTTTTTTGGAATATAATTTTGATAATTTCCCAAATACCCCTTTTTAATTTTGGAAAAAAAAAAAAAAAAAAAAAAAAAAAAAAAAAAAAAAAAAAAAAAAAAAAAAAAAAAAAAAAAAAAAAAAAAAAAAAAAAAAAAAAAAAAAAAAAAAAAAAAAAAAAAAAAAAAAAAAAAAAAAAAAAAAAAAAAAAAAAAAAAAAAAAAAAAAAAAAATAATAAATTTTTTTAAATTTAAAATTTAAAATAATTAATTTTTAAAACAAAAAATTTATTATTTAAATTTATTCAAAAAAAAAAAAAATATTCAAAAAATTGTTTTTAAAAATGTTTTTATGTAGTTTTTTTTTTTTAAAATATATATTTTATATATTACGTAACACAAAGTAAACATTACTTTGACAAAATACTTTAAACAAACAAATCATAATTAGCGTAAGCAGTGGTGAACAAGAAAGATGTAAAAATACTTTTAACAAGAGGCACACACACACACACACACACACACACACACACACACACACACACACACACACACACACACACACACACACACACATTCAAATAATACGTATGTTATAGTAATCATTATCATATGTAACCCAAAAATATTAACTATCTCAACCAAGCGAAGCTCATGCATTATACACAGGCACCAATTTACCTTCTTCAGTCTTATATAGACTTAAACTTTTGAATACACATTTAAGAATAATACAAATTGGAGAAGAACGAAGCTTATGCATCACAATGATATCATATATTACATCTCGGTTTTACTAACCTCAACTCGACACAACCCAAAGGAAAAATATAGAATAGCCTACATTAATTACAAGTCTTACACTTTTACAATCTTAATTAGATCTAATGCAGCTAATCTAACCACTCCTTACTGGACCACAATTATACGAATCTGCCCAGAGAAGACAAAAATCAGGAAATTTATAAAACCAAGATAAGATTATATCTGCCTATATTAAGAGGCAAATCATTTTATTAATTCAAGAAAATATTAAAATTAATCAAACATAAATGTCAGAAAATTAAAACAGAAATGCTAATATCACGTTTTTACAAGGACGAAGCAGACCAGCAATTGAAACTTTTGATATCACTTTCTATAACATTCCTCGTGTACTTACGCGGACGGACTTCTGCGATGTCTGGCTTGGGCGGAGAACTTGGGTGCATTCTGTTATCTATATTCACAGCACTTCCTTCCAGAATTACACGTATATTAGAATATATATTTGCACTACACTTTCCAAGCTGACTTTGCAATTGAAAAAAATAATATTATTAATAAAATAAAATATAATAAAACAAATATATATATACATATATATGCATATGTATATATGTATATGTATATATATATATATATATATATATATATATATATATATATATATATATATAGCTTAATATATTATCTTCACACTGTTCCGTGTTTTCCACTTTTAGAACACTCGATCAACTTTAAATTAACCTATACTATGATTTCCTAGACAAA
The DNA here is from genome assembly GCF_015228065.2 of Penaeus monodon. NCBI lineage: Eukaryota > Metazoa > Arthropoda > Malacostraca > Decapoda > Penaeidae > Penaeus > Penaeus monodon. The sequence continues at coordinate 20,948,181 of NC_051398.1, read as the reverse complement.
AAAAGAATGTGAATGCATTTTCCTAAAAACACTTTTTTTTCTTTCTTTTTTTTCTCCTGCTTTCGTATCACATTATCTCCTTACTTGCTATCCACCGCACCATCACAAAAGCGATCGATAACTAGCTCTTATCCCACGACCACTGTAAAGCAACTGAATCATGGAGCAAAAAACCGTTAACCGACGTATCTCAATTTGTCTAGTTGCTGATTGGTCAGTACAACTTCATATTCTGAAACCGCTCTCACTATGCTGAATGAAGTCAAAGAGCCAGCATGATAATATCTTAATAATGACACGACATGTATCTTGAAAAAAGAAAAAAAGTCTGGTTTGATATGATATTATTAGGTGTAAGAGTATTAATAATTTTCCACGTGATCCTGCGCCTTATTTGAAAAACAATTGATGATGTTTCGACTGATGCTATACAATGCTTTTACATAAGTAAGTTAGAATTATGTAAGTGTAAATATTTATAAATGGTGATTCAGGGTGTCGCTGTTAAAGCTATATTGTTCCTATTAAAGACATGTTCCTGCCAAGACCCTATCATCATTACATATTTATTGTTTAACAAGCAATCTTTTATTACAATAATCAATGCTCCATACGCGACTTACATGCTATAATAATGCTAAATATAAA
>NC_051398.1:20921491-20927433 GCF_015228065.2 Penaeus monodon | reverse complement strand
GCCAGGTCAGAGGTCGGGAGAAAATTGACTTTCGTCAGCCGGGGTTAATAAGACAGTCGGGACATCGCACGGAGGTGGGAGAGCGAGTCGGAAGAGTTGGCTGCGAGCAGGTCGGCGAGAAATGGGAAAAGGGTAGCGCAGAATAGGGGGTCGAGGCCGAGGAAGGAAGGTCGGCTGAGAAAAAGGCCGAAGCGACAGGAGTGTGGAAAGGTCAGTTAGAAAAGCGAGGGCGAAAAACAGAAGAATGTGCGCGAAATGAGAGAATGCGAAGGAAAGAATCAGAAAGAAATAGTAATCTTTTCACATTTATTATCATTTGCTGGTGATATCATCAGTGTCTGAGATAACGAGACGATGGTATAATCAAGGAAATAAGACACACTTCGTTGCTCTTCTCTGTGGTCCGAATTATTTCCTGTTTCAGAAATACTAAAAGTGTTATTGCTACAACTTACAGAAACTTCCAAAGCAAATGGCCTATAAATTTTATTTAACTTTTTTCTCAATATTGATGCATAGCCACAATTAGAGGTGCCGCTTCCATTGCAGAGATTATTCATTTCTTGGTCATCCCACGCTCACTATACGCAGCCTTGATCGTCAACTCACACAATCACACGATTTCATCTCCTTTTAAGGCGATGGAGATCCACGCCGAAGGAGAGGGATCGTGTCTCACGACGCACCTTCTCCCTCACACCGCTGGCTTGACAGACAGCTCCTCAGGCCTTCGCTCAAGTTGACGTTGAAGGATCTCCCGGTCGAGGGCGAACTCAGGGTCCATGTTGAAGGTGTCTCGGGCTTCCTGAGCCGCGAGTCACAGACAATGGCTGGCGCTGACGTCGCACATGGTTCAATACGGAGAACTTCTAAGGGTGCGCATTCGTGTGCCTGAATAAAAGAAAAGGCCGCACTCCTGACTTGGAACAAAGATGGAGCATAAAACGTGAATACCTTTGTTTCTCTCTCATTGCTTTTGTCAAAGTTCGCAGCACTCACGCATATATATGTAAATTACGTTACTGACACCACAAAACTGTTTAGTTTTTTTCCCCTTCACCATGAACAATAAATGAATACAGGTGTTACAGGCAACATGAATCATTCATATATCAGATGACTGATAACCAAAAACACTAGACTGGACTCAAAGCAGAGACTTTATGCTGGCATACAGACAAGCGGACCCAAACCCTGTTCATCTTGATACTACTTGCCTCAGCACAGATCGACCATTCTGATTTAGCAACCTTCTCCAAGATCAAACTCCACGTTATCGAAGTCAAATTTTGCCTTCTACCACAGATCTCATAAACTCCAGAAAAATTGCCACGTTGACGACGTAAGTGCAGTAACGATTCATCACGAATATTATCACACTTAGCGCCGTAGTCAGTAAGAGCCTAGGCAAAATGGGACGTGGCATAAGGCATGTAGTATTAAATGTGCATTGATCACATGATAAGAATTCATAAATGTACAGTGATGTACTTAAGTTTTGATTAAAGCAATAAGCTTTAATCAAAACTTAAGTACATCACTGTGCCATTATGTTTGGGGTATCATATTTATGGTACGAAAGAAAATGACGTGAACAGAGAGTGAATGGATTTAGATAAACCATACAAAAGAGAGAAAAAATAAAGAACAAAACGCCTCCTGTGAATGCCCTTCTAACGGTCTCCATGCCCGAATTTCATCACCATTCGGACTTCCATCACAACTTTCCCAACGCCTTCACACCCTGCAGAGGAGTTTAGTATGGAGTCACTTGCCCTTTTCCTTCGAACGCCCTCCAGTATGATGGCCATGCTTGTCTTATCATCGCAGGGCAAAAAAGTTCACCTTGTGGTCTGGACACTTCACGCTCCAACCCAAAGGTGTTGGGAACTCCTCGCGATGACGCCGAACACTCTAATTTTCACACTACTCTTAAGGCATGATAGTAAATGGCGTGCAACGTGTCGAGATCGGAGCGTGGTCTCGGGTTCTGAGACTAATACTTTTGGCAGATAATGTATCATATTTTGCAGACCGTTAATCAGTGAGGTGAAACAGATGGTGGACATACATCATAGGGTAGATTTATATCTAGATTATGAAATAAAAAGACGAAAAAATGCATTGCAGTCCAGGCTCAATTATCATTCACATTTAGAATAATGAAATGATTCCAACAAAAGTGGAAGAGAGAGAGAGAGAGAGAAAGAGAGAGAGAGAGAGAGAGAGAGAGAGAGAGAGAGAGAGAGAGAATGATTCGTTCTAATATATCGAATATTATATATTCAGTTGAAGTAATGATATCATATCATTCTCTCGCGTGAAAGATCAAAACACTTCTCCCTGATAAGACTTTGCAATCACATGCATAGATATTTATTGATAGTTATGCGCGAAACTCAGATAGGCGTTGCAAAGGGCTTGTCTTTGATTTTTCTGGAGATGAATTATTATGATTGAAAATTTAAGTTTAAATCAGGTTAGATTTTTCATCCATTATTTTTTAGGGTACGTTTATCTCTTCCTCTCTTACACACACATACACACACACAACACACACACACACACACACACACACACACACACACACACACACACACACACACACACACACATACACACACACACACACACACACACACACACACATACAAACACACAAACACACACACATGCACACACACAAAACACACACACACACACACACACATGTGTTATAATAACTATTATTATTATTATCATTGTTATCATTATTAGTACTGTTATTATTATTGTTATTATTATTATTATTATTATTATTATTATTATTATTATTATTATTATTTTTATATCATTATTACTATTTTTTATTATTATTATATTACTAAATATATCTAGTAATAAGATAATGAATAATATAATAAATATATAATACTAGTAATAAGGATAATAACAGTAATAATAATGATAGTGATGATAATGATAATAATAATAATAATAATAATAATAATAATAATAATAATAATAATAATAATAATAATAACAATAATAATAACAGTACTAATAATGATAACAATGATAATAATAATAATAGTTATTATAACACATGTGTGTGTGTGTGTGTGTGTGTGTTGTGTGTGTGCATGTGTGTGTGTTTGTGTGTTTGTGTGTATATGTGTGTGTGTGTGTGTGTGTGTGTGTGTGTGTGTGTGTGTGTGTGTGTGTGTGTGTGTGTGTGTGTGTGTGTGTGTGTGTGTTTGTGTGTGTGTATGTGTGTGTAAGAGAGGAAGAGATAAACGTACCCTAAAAAATAATGGATGAAAAATCTAACCTGATTTAAACTTAAATTTTCAATCATAATAATTCATCTCCAGAAAAATCAAAGACAAGCCCTTTGCAACGCCTATCTGAGTTTCGCGCATAACTATCAATAAATATCTATGCATGTGATTGCAAAGTCTTATCAGGGAGAAGTGTTTTGATCTTTCACGCGAGAGAATGATATGATATCATTACTTCAACTGAATATATAATATTCGATATATTAGAACGAATCATTCTCTCTCTCTCTCTCTCTCTCTCTCTCTCTCTCTCTCTCTCTTTCTCTCTCTCTCTCTCTCTTCCACTTTTGTTGGAATCATTTCATTATTCTAAATGTGAATGATAATTGAGCCTGGACTGCAATGCATTTTTTCGTCTTTTTATTTCATAATCTAGATATAAATCTACCCTATGATGTATGTCCACCATCTGTTTCACCTCACTGATTAACGGTCTGCAAAATATGATACATTATCTGCCAAAAGTATTAGTCTCAGAACCCGAGACCACGCTCCGATCTCGACACGTTGCACGCCATTTACTATCATGCCTTAAGAGTAGTGTGAAAATTAGAGTGTTCGGCGTCATCGCGAGGAGTTCCCAACACCTTTGGGTTGGAGCGTGAAGTGTCCAGACCACAAGGTGAACTTTTTTGCCCTGCGATGATAAGACAAGCATGGCCATCATACTGGAGGGCGTTCGAAGGAAAAGGGCAAGTGACTCCATACTAAACTCCTCTGCAGGGTGTGAAGGCGTTGGGAAAGTTGTGATGGAAGTCCGAATGGTGATGAAATTCGGGCATGGAGACCGTTAGAAGGGCATTCACAGGAGGCGTTTTGTTCTTTATTTTTTCTCTCTTTTGTATGGTTTATCTAAATCCATTCACTCTCTGTTCACGTCATTTTCTTTCGTACCATAAATATGATACCCCAAACATAATGGCACAGTGATGTACTTAAGTTTTGATTAAAGCTTATTGCTTTAATCAAAACTTAAGTACATCACTGTACATTTATGAATTCTTATCATGTGATCAATGCACATTTAATACTACATGCCTTATGCCACGTCCCATTTTGCCTAGGCTCTTACTGACTACGGCGCTAAGTGTGATAATATTCGTGATGAATCGTTACTGCACTTACGTCGTCAACGTGGCAATTTTTCTGGAGTTTATGAGATCTGTGGTAGAAGGCAAAATTTGACTTCGATAACGTGGAGTTTGATCTTGGAGAAGGTTGCTAAATCAGAATGGTCGATCTGTGCTGAGGCAAGTAGTATCAAGATGAACAGGGTTTGGGTCCGCTTGTCTGTATGCCAGCATAAAGTCTCTGCTTTGAGTCCAGTCTAGTGTTTTTGGTTATCAGTCATCTGATATATGAATGATTCATGTTGCCTGTAACACCTGTATTCATTTATTGTTCATGGTGAAGGGGAAAAAAACTAAACAGTTTTGTGGTGTCAGTAACGTAATTTACATATATATGCGTGAGTGCTGCGAACTTTGACAAAAGCAATGAGAGAGAAACAAAGGTATTCACGTTTTATGCTCCATCTTTGTTCCAAGTCAGGAGTGCGGCCTTTTCTTTTATTCAGGCACACGAATGCGCACCCTTAGAAGTTCTCCGTATTGAACCATGTGCGACGTCAGCGCCAGCCATTGTCTGTGACTCGCGGCTCAGGAAGCCCGAGACACCTTCAACATGGACCCTGAGTTCGCCCTCGACCGGGAGATCCTTCAACGTCAACTTGAGCGAAGGCCTGAGGAGCTGTCTGTCAAGCCAGCGGTGTGAGGGAGAAGGTGCGTCGTGAGACACGATCCCTCTCCTTCGGCGTGGATCTCCATCGCCTTAAAAGGAGATGAAATCGTGTGATTGTGTGAGTTGACGATCAAGGCTGCGTATAGTGAGCGTGGGATGACCAAGAAATGAATAATCTCTGCAATGGAAGCGGCACCTCTAATTGTGGCTATGCATCAATATTGAGAAAAAAGTTAAATAAAATTTATAGGCCATTTGCTTTGGAAGTTTCTGTAAGTTGTAGCAATAACACTTTTAGTATTTCTGAAACAGGAAATAATTCGGACCACAGAGAAGAGCAACGAAGTGTGTCTTATTTCCTTGATTATACCATCGTCTCGTTATCTCAGACACTGATGATATCACCAGCAAATGATAATAAATGTGAAAAGATTACTATTTCTTTCTGATTCTTTCCTTCGCATTCTCTCATTTCGCGCACATTCTTCTGTTTTTCGCCCTCGCTTTTCTAACTGACCTTTCCACACTCCTGTCGCTTCGGCCTTTTTCTCAGCCGACCTTCCTTCCTCGGCCTCGACCCCCTATTCTGCGCTACCCTTTTCCCATTTCTCGCCGACCTGCTCGCAGCCAACTCTTCCGACTCGCTCTCCCACCTCCGTGCGATGTCCCGACTGTCTTATTAACCCCGGCTGACGAAAGTCAATTTTCTCCCGACCTCTGACCTGGCACAGAGTACGTAAAGAGCAAGTTCTTAAGTGCTCGCGCTAACGGTCTCAGGCTCAACTAACATCTTGAAGATTTATTACTGTCCAGACCGCTGCCAGCCGCCATTCGTTATGAGTAGACTGTGGTCATTAGTACATTCATTTTCGTCTCAATTTT
>NC_051398.1:20913991-20916491 GCF_015228065.2 Penaeus monodon | reverse complement strand
TAGGGCTCTGTAGTGAAAGCACACCCAGATAAATGATACTCGCTGGTAATCTTCACTGTTAATCTTAATCGCCAATTATCTTCTGATTATCGGCGGAAAGAAGTCGTTCTTGTTTCGAGTAATAACCAGTTTGTTGACTTAAATTTCTAACAAAGAATCGTGTCTCAGAAAGCTGATATTTGTTATTTATTTGCTTAGATTCATTCATTAATTATATGAATACTTATACGTAGCCTTTTAAGCGCTTGCGGCCCAGTAAATATCATTTAGAATTTCTTATCTTAATGAAAATCACCTCTCTGCTGAGCAACTCTCTTCGCGATTGAAAATAAACCACATGAAAACTGCAACCGCCTTAGATATATGAGCTTAGTATTTACTTTATTCAATTCATATCTCATAATTGTTAATTTTATAATTGTCTTTTATCATTAAGTTATTTGTTAAATAATAGTTGAAGAGAGAAAAAGCGTAAATCACCACTGAACCCGATGATTGATCCGTAAATATTAGAATAAAAACAAAAAAGAGAAAAGAAATATTCAGCAGGAGACTGGAAACTTCTTATTTCTACTAGCGGTGCGTTGCAGTGCCTTAACAAGTTTACATGAAAAAAATGCTTAATCAGATGAAAAGAAGGTGGGGAAAGGATGGCCAAAGATGCCAGACATCATTCGGCAGATTTGGACTGACGCCTGACGTGGGTGACTCGGGTTCCAGAACCTCTGCGGGTCGATGCCTTCCGTCTCGCCTATCCGGCCAATTGGGGCTACTTATTTGCTATCCTTATAGTCTAATTTCAGTCGTCATTCACGCACACACACACACACACATATTATATATATATATATATATATATATATATATATATATATATATATATATATATATGTATATGCATGTGTGTATATTGTGTGTGTGTGTGTGTGTGTGTGTGTGTGTGTGTGTGTGTGTGTGTGTGTGTGTGTGTGTGTGTATGCATACATAGATACTTATATATATGTAGATATATATATATATATATATATATATATATTATATATACATACATATATATAAAAATATATATAAATATATATATATATATATATATATATATATATATATATATATATGTATGTATGTATGCATGCATGGGGGGAGTGGCTTTTATTTATGAATCAGAATCCCAACTTTATATATTCTTTAATATCCATTTGTGATCAGTATAACTGATAGCTAATTACCCCTTTGGCAACAATAGAATATGTAATATCATTAAAGAGATATTATAACCCTCTGTGTCTCTCTGTAACAACCTCTCTATTTATGTATTTAGTTACCTACTATCCCCTATCTATATGTCTGTCGTTCAATTTATTTGTCTGTCTATTTACCCATCTATCGATTAATTTAGCTACCGATCTATTTATTCGTATGTGCATATATTCAGACAGCTAGACAGATGAATGTACATACACATACACACACACGCACAAAATATATATATATATATACTATATAATATAATATTATATATATATATATATATATATATATATATATATATATATATAGGCCGCGGTAGTCGAGTGGTTAGACTGTCGGATTCAAAGACTCAACAACAATCTGAGTAGGAGAGATCGTCACCGGCCAGCGCGTTGATCCATGGCCAAGAAACTTCACTTCGATTGGCTACAGGTAACTAGGGATACATGAAGCCACGGTTAGTAAGTGGTGGATGTGGCTTTCAAGCAAAAGCAGAGTGCACTCACTGGCTGAATCACGCGATGCTGAGTAGAAGAACCACATTATAGCTGAGGAAAGCATCGGGAACCTACTTCAGTACCTCTCCCTAGTCAATCAGTGATCAGGATCTCAAAGTAACACTCGGAATAGCATGACTTGGCGGCAGCTGCTGGAACATCAGAAACAAAATTGCTGCGTTCCACGTGGCCATAAAAGATATATAGGTCATTGGTTACAGCTGTTCAGTCCTAACCATAATGAAGATGATTTATAAATATTATATATATATATATATATATATATATAGATATATATATATATATATACATATATATATATATATATATATATTACATATTATATATATATATGTATATATATACGAATACAGTATATATATATATATATATATATATATATATATATATATATATATATATATATATATATTACTCCTGAGTGGGAGTATAAACTGCATCCGGTAGTGGGGTTCTGGTTCCGAGGAGTCTGGAGCCACCTCTTAGCCACTATTGGTCCCAGGTCCACTTCGACCCAAAATGGAACACCTGTCAGGGTCAAATTCATGGGATAAATAGAAATAAGAGTAGAAAGGAATCTTTTGAGTTTTAGAGGCAGTGTCTCAATAAAAACTGCGTCAGGGAAAGCAACGGGAAACAACCCCGACTGATCTTTTCCTTGTATTTATGGCAGACAGCTCACGAAATAGCTCTCAGTCTGGGCAGGGTATGTGAATTAATATAGAATATGTGGA
>NC_051398.1:20903991-20906491 GCF_015228065.2 Penaeus monodon | reverse complement strand
TATGATGTGTGTGTGTGTATGTGTGTGTGTGTGTGTGTGTGTGTGTGTGTGTGTGTGTGTGTGTGTGTGTGTGCATAATCAGCTAAGAGACTGTGCTAGAGATAGCATAATAGCGATCCGTGAGTTGTTTTTCTTTTATCAGATCCTAACAATTAACAATTTTGTCTGCCTTCAGTAATCTGATTCAAGATAAAAATCCACAGAAAACTCGACTTTATCACGATTCTAATTCCAGTTCGGAAAATCCCACTCCGTCGAGGCTGTTTTTCGATTTTTTTTTCAAGACAGATATTCATGTCTGTGTGAATCTTGAGCCGTTACCTATTTTTCTCTTATCCTGGCATTTAGTGTCTGTTTTAATTGACCTTTGTGTATCTATTTGCCTAAATGTACATATAATTACTGTTATTGATATAGCTATATTGTAAATATCCTTGCAAAGGTGCTGGACTTTTTTTCCTTATTATTTTTCTGAAAATTATATAAAAAGAAACTAAGAATAGAGCAAAATTAGCGATGACAACGATTCCTTTATCACATTACACAAAATAACAACAGGAAATGGTTGTAACTGAACTTCAGACTAGAAATCATACAAAAACACATAGCCAGAAAATAATATGTGACAATTATCATCGATGATAACCCTTCCCGACGATGACCCCCGATTTTTTTGATGAATGGACTGTCTCGTACGACTGCGGTTCTGTAATTGTTTATGTGCATGTTTATCATCGGAGCCATTTCTTAGGAAGTCGATGAAAAATGACCCAGCTTTGATTATGATATCAAGTCATGCCTTCCCCTCCTCCTTGCGATTGACCTTTCGTTCTTTCAAATGACCTTGTTCTCTTCGGTTTCTTTACACCTCATCTTTGATTTCCTTCCTCTTGTCTTCGTCTGTGAATAGTTCCTTGCAATCCTCCACCTCCCCTGCTTTCTCACACTCCATTCATCTCTTCGACTCCTCCTTGCCTGTTGCATCTGCATCACATGCAGCCTCAGCGTCACGCAGTGTACACCCGTGGGAAGGCCGGGCAGATGATAGGTATAATCGATGGAGTTTGATTATATAGATTGGACATGGGATGACATCAGGAGATCATATCATGGTATGAGGAGGGCGGAGGGAGACATGCCAGGCCGCGGCTCAGGAGGAAGCGGCCAGACTGAGGCAGGGAGCGCGCTGGAAGAAGACAATGCGATGGCAGCCCTGCCTCGCCGGGAGAGGCTCGGCGGGCGCGGGGCGGTAGCTTCTGCAGTGTGAGTTTGTATCTTCAGAGGTCATAATGACGTGATGAATATTAATGAGCGGCACCTGAACACCTCAGCTAGTGAATCCAACTGAATATATTCAAGGAACAACCGGGCGTGAACAGGAACCATAGATATCTCTTCATACAAGAAAATGTTCTTGGCCTAACCTTGACCAGGGTATAACCAAGCTCATAATTCGACTGTTATCTTAATGGAGCGTATAATAAGAACAGGAAAGACATTCCTAAGTAGGACGGGGATTAGGGGAGGGGGGGAGTACTCATGTTGCCGGATATTTCTCTTTCACGTATTGATCAATGGGATCGAGCAGGTTGTTCGGAGCGCCGGGTTCAGGCGAAATGAAAGCTTTCCTTCTGCTGCGCTCCCTGGCTTATTGTTGCTCAATTTCTTACGCTCGTTTTCCTTCTCTTCTCCCATTAACCTCTTCCCGTCTATCTTAACGACCCCCCCTTCTCTCTCTCTTTCTCTTTCTCCCTTTTTCTCACAGTCTGTCCGATTTTCTGCATAGGTTTTCTCTCCCGATGTATGTATCACTATCCTTCATCATTACTTCGGCTGCTCCATTACTTTGATTTATACGCATAGCTATTTATTAATTAATTTATCAAAAGTTTATCAGTAAGTAAAACGGTGCCTGACAAAGGTTAATGGCATTTTTTCATGAACCTTTAATATGTGATGTCCCTCAGTTAAATATACTTAGGGCAGAGCAACAATAATAAAAAAAAAACATAACGCCGGTGCTATACACTTTGTAGTTCTATCTCGGCTTCAATTCTGTTTTCTCTCTATACTTTCACTTATTCGAAGCTTTTTTTCCAATCACCCTTACGACATCATCCGTCACTCACCATATGGCAATAAGAGTTTCAATTGCAATCATTCACATCTTGATCGTCCCTTTTTTTACACTGAACAGTCGGGTAAATTGCGACCTTGTATTGTCTGTACATCACTGCATCGACCCGCACCACACCAGATCACTCGAGATTCATTACTTGGGTTTTGTGCTCCTCTGCCAGCACAGAACTCCTTCAGCAATTTGCTCCTTTGAAGACTCAAAATGTAATCAGATAGAGCCCCTGGTAAGTTGGCCAAAATCTCCAATGTCTCTTTTTGGGTTTGCTGTCGTGTTTATTTTATATTTTTTTTATTTATCTTTTTTTTTGGGGGGGGAGGGGAGAAAGGGCAATAATACAGATCTCATTTCGTCAACGTGTAA
>NC_051398.1:20878991-20881491 GCF_015228065.2 Penaeus monodon | reverse complement strand
CACAGGAAAACAAGCTAGGTGCCCATATAGCCTGAGTTGGCGATCCTGGATTGTGCAAGTAACAGGCCCCATGCCAGTCTCATGGTGTAACCGCCAGTTGGACACGTGGCCCTGCCAACTGTACCCCATGGAGGCCAAGAGACTTGTTACAAAAGACATCAAGACGAGACTCCCAAGGCACTAGATAGCATCTAGGTTTCACTTTCATAGAGCAAAACTGGCAGTATCAAGGCCCTGAAGATACGTAGCTTGGTCCTTCCGCATAGGTACCAACATCTCCAAATGCTCTTGTTGATCAAGTTCGTGGCTCTTGCTGTCAGACCAATCTGTCTACTGATTTCTTGGTCTGACATTGATATTGCCCAGTGTTGCTCCACACTGACTTTGGATAGTAGCTCTGCCCACTATTCAGTCAATGCAGTGTTGAAAAGTGTTGGTGCAAGGACACAGCCTTGCCTCACCCCTGAATTAACAGAGAAGTTTGACTGGCCCCCACCGCACTTTAAAGTACTTTCAGTACTGGTATATAGGCTTGCTATTATGTCAATAATCTGTGTCAGAATTCCCTTAAATCCCCAAATTTCCCAAAGTGATTTTGGATGCACCAAGTTAAACGCCTTCTTGAGATCGATGTAGGCTGCAAGCAACCGACGACCGAACTCACGACAGTGTTCCACAATTACATGAGCGCTAGGATACGGTTGACTGTGGACTTGCCAGGAGTAAATACAGATTGTACTTTGGTCTCTGGCACCTTAGCAGGAGGTCGCAGATCCGCTTCAGAAGACTGTAGCGAAAACCTTGCCTGGTATACTAAGCAGTGTACTGCCACGGTAGTTGCTACAGTCCCAACGATTCTCTTTCCCTTCCAGAGAAGGATGACCACACCCCTCAACAGGTCTGGGGAATAGCACCATATTGCCAAATAGCAGTCAAGACTGTATGCAAGCCCCATGCCATAGGTTCACCTCCAGCTTTTAGCAGTTCAACAGGGTTATCACATATGCCTGTGGGTTTCCGACATTTCAGCTTAAAAATTGCCATCCTAACCTCAGTTAGGGTAGGTGGTCCCTCGCCGATGGATGGGTCCAGCACAGGTATTGTGATGCCACTTGCATCCAAGCTAACTGTTGGAGGGTCTACCTGGTACAGCTGCTCAATATAGTCAGCCCAACGTTCACGAACCCCAACATAATCTGAGATGATCTGTCCATCCATTGAATGGAATGCAGTCATCTGCGAGGAGGGCTTAGAGTTGAGTTTTTTCAGGGCTTTGTAGGCAGGGCAAAGATTGTTTAGCAAGAAATGGCCTTCAGCCTCATCAGCAAGATTCCTGATGAACTGTTCCTTGTCTCTTCTCAGCAGTGTCCAAGCCCTATGCACCAAAGATCAACACAAGTTCTGATCTCTACTCAGACAAGACATGCAACATGCTTCAGTGGCCTCCATTGTCCTTGGGCGTACGCCAATGGACTCCTGTGCTGTCTCGAGTGTTTTATGCTTGAAGGACTCCTACAGAGCAACTGGGTCTGTCAGGTTTTCAATTTCTGTGAGCTACCCTATGGTAGCCACTACCAGCCTAGGGTTAGTGCCAAAGAGCTCGGCACTCCGGTAAACCCTGCAATTCTGAAGTATCCTCCATCGAGGGCTGACAAGAATGTGGTCGATCTTCTTGGCCACAGTACCCATATTGCTATACCATGTCCAGCAATGTAGTTTGGAGCACTGATTCCAAGAGCCAAAGATCCTCAATATCCGGTATCTAGCAAAGTCCCGAAGAAGGAGGCTGTTCTCGCTGTTGGGATTAACTCCCGAGTCATGGTGGCCGACAGACATCTCGTAGCCAGCTCGATCACAGCCGGATACCGCACTCAAGTCGCCCAGAACAATACGAATGTCTCGCCAGGGACAATTGTCTGCCATGGATGTAAGTTTGGTATAGAACACCTCTTTCGCATCGAGTTTGCAAACATTAGTAGGAGCATACACAACAATACTGATTGCCATTCCCAGGTCTTCCCACCTCCTAGAGGGCAGCCATCTCAACCCCCAACCGTTCCAGTTCCCTCAACAGCAGAGATAACCACTCGTCCTGCCGCAAGGACAGGATGTATCTAGCACCTACCTGGATAGCTTGTCTGAGCCTCAGATGGTTTCGCCGGGTCGACACCACCTCGGCCACCCCCGCCGACACTTCCCCAAATAAAGGTGGTTGGCAGGCTGTGGGGCCCAACGTCCAACTGTGGGGTTCCCTTGGGCTTTGCTGCCAGGCCTCATACTGGGTTGGCGCCTGCCAGGGCACAGGTGAGACAAGTAACTCTCATTACTCCTCCGCCCCAACATGTGCCCTCCCAACGGGACCTACAGCCTACCTCCTTTGCTGGGTGGGAGGGACAGCCCACTCTCCCCAGCAAATCCATTTATTATATGCATTGCCGGTGAGTTATCTGGGAGGAGGAGGGCCGGCAAGGCCCACCTCCCTCATGCCACCCATTAACTC
>NC_051398.1:20813991-20816491 GCF_015228065.2 Penaeus monodon | reverse complement strand
CTCTTCTCCTTCTCTGGTCACCCTCCCTCTTCTCCTTCTCTGGTCACTTCCCTCTTCTTCTCTGTTCACCCTCCCTCTTCTCCTTCTCTGGTCACCCCTCCCTCTTCTCCTTCTCTGGTCACCCTCCCTCTTCTCCTTCTCTGGTCACCCTCCCTCTTCTCCTTCTCTGGTCACCCTCCCTCTTCTCCTTCTCTGGTCACCCTCCCTCTTTCTCCTTCTCTGGTCACCCTCCTCTTCTCCTTCTCTGGTCACCTCCCTCTTCTCCTCTCTGGTCACCCTCCTCTTCTCCTTCTCTGGTCACCCTCCCTCTTCTCCTTCTCTGGTCACCCTCCCTCTTCTCCTTCTCTGGTCACCCTCCCTCTTCTCCTTCTCTGGTCACCCTCCCTCTTCTCCTTCTCTGGTCACCCTCCCTCTTCTCCTTCTCTGGTCACCTCCCTCTTCTCCTTCTTGGTCACCCTCCCCCTTCTCCTTCTCTGGTCACCCCCCCTCTTCTCCTTCTCGGTCACCCTCCCTCTTCCTTCTCTGGTCACCCTCCTCTTCTCCTTCTCTGGTCACCCTCCCTCTTCTTCTGGTCACCCCTCCCTCTTCTCTTCTGGTCACCCTCCCTTTCTCCTTCTCTGGTCACCTCCCTCTTCTCCTCTCTGGTCACCCTCCCTCTTCTCCTTCTCTGGTCACTTCCCTCTTCTTCTCTGGTCTCCCTCCCTCTTCTCCTTCTCTGGTCACCCCTCCCTCTTCTCCTTCTCTGGTCACTTCCCTCTTCTTCTCTGGTCACACCCCCCCTCTTCTCCTTCTCTGGTCACCCTCCCTCTTCTCCTTCTCTGGTCACCCCCCCTCTTTTCCTTCTCTGGGCACCCCTCCCTCTTCTCCTTCTCTGGTCACTTCCCTCTTCTTCTCTGTTTACCCTCCTCTTCTCCTCTCTGGTCACCCTCCCTTCTCCTTCTTGGTCCCCCTCCTCTTCTCCTTCTCTGGTCACCCCTCCCTCTTCTCCTTCTCTGGTCACCCTCCCTCTTCTTCTCTGGTCACCCCTCCCTCTTCTCCTTCTCTGGTCACCCCTCCCTCTTCTCCTTCTCTGGTCACCCCTCCCTCTTCTCCTTCTCTGGTCACCCTCCCTCTTCTCCTTCTCTGGTCACCCCTCCCTCTTCTCCTTCTCTGGTCACTTCCCTCTTCTTCTCTGGTCACCCTCCCTCTTCTCCTTCTCTGGTCACCCTCCCTCTTCTCCTTCTCTGGTCACTTCCCTCTTCTTCTCTGGTCACCCTCCCTCTTCTCCTTCTCTGGTCACCCCTCCCTCTTCTCCTTCTCTGGTCACCCCTCCCTCTTCTCCTTCTCTGGTCACCCCTCCCTCTTCTCCTTCTCTGGTCACCCCTCCCTCTTCTCCTTCTCTGGTCACTTCCTCTTCTCCTTCTTGGTCACCTCCCTCTTCTCTCTGGTCCCCTCCCTCTTCCCTTCTCTGGTCACCCTCCCTCTTCCCTTCTCTGGTCACCCTCCCTCTTCTCCTTCTCTGGTCACCCCTCCCTCTTCTCCTGTCTCTTTGGTCACCCTCCCTCTTCTCCTTCTCTGGTCACCCTCCCTCTTCTCCTTCTCTGGTCACCCTCCCTCTTCTCCTTCTCTGGTCACCCCTCCCTCTTCCTCTCCTCTGGTCACCCTCCCTCTTCTTCTCTGGTCACCCTCCCTCTTCTCCTTCTCTGGTCACCCTCCCTCTTCTCCTTCTCTGGTCACCCCTCCCTCTTCTCCTTCTCTGGTCACTTCCCTCTTCTTCTCTGGTCACCCCTCCCTCTTCTCCTTCTCTGTTCACCCTCCCTCTTCTCCTTCTCTGGTCACCCCTCCCTCTTCTCCTTCTCTGGTCACCCTCCCTCTTCTCCTTCTCTGGTCTCCCCTCCCTCTTCCCCTTCTCTGGTCACCCTCCCTCTTCTCCTCTTGGTCACCCTCCCTCTCTTCTCTGGTCACCCTCCCTCTTCTCCTTCTCTGGTCACCCTCCCTCTTCTCCTTCTCTGGTCAACCCTCCCTCTTCTCCTTCTCTGGTCTCCCCTCCCTCTTCTCCTTCTCTGGTCACCCTCCCTCTTCTTCTCTGGTCACCCTCCCTCTTCTTCTCTGGTCACCCCTCCCTCTTCTCCTTCTCTGGTCACCCCTCCCTCTTCTCCTTCTCTGGTCACTTCCCTCTTCTTCTCTGGTCACCCTCCCTCTTCTCCTTCTCTGGTCACCCCTCCCTCTTCCCCTTCTCTGGTCTCCCCTTCCTCTTTTCCCTTCTCTCCCTCTCTCTCTCTCTCTCTCTCTCTCTCTCTCTCTCTCTCTCTCTCTCTCTCTCTCTCTCTCTCTCTCTCTCTCTCTCTCCCTCTAGCGGTGACGACGGCGTGTGGCGAAGAGGGTGAGAGGTCGGCAGTTCGCATGCTGTGTGTTGGCCCAGATGATTCCTGCTTTAGTAATTGAATACTGATGTTATGTTACGAAAATGTTTGTGAGTTATTATTAGGCTGAGAGTATTGGCTCCTTTCCCCTCATAGAC
>NC_051398.1:20806491-20808991 GCF_015228065.2 Penaeus monodon | reverse complement strand
TATAATATATAAACATATATATATAGCTATTACATAACTATGAATATGAATATAAATGAATAGATATATTATATATCATATATATGTATACATATATATATATATATATATATATATATATATATATATATATATATATATATATATATATATATATGTATGTATGTATGTATGTATGTATGTATGGTCATATGTTTAGATTACGAACACATAATTATGCACATAAACACACACACACACACACACACGCGCGCGCATGTCCTTGGTGTTAGGGAAATTCCGTGATTAATAAAAAACTGACAGATCGGGCGTCGTGTGAAAGTTCTCTCTCACTCTCGGGCTCATCTCCCATTCCTTCCGGCCGCCCGCTACGCCTTTTATTATTTTCTGGTGATAATTAGCATTGCTGTGATTGTTGTCAGTATACCTGATTGTTCGGTGCATTAATTTGTGTGTGTGTATGTCATATGCTTTTCATTCATGTATATAAGATGAAGATGTAATCAAAGCGCGATACATCCTTCTGTACTCTGAAGATATTCATCCTCATTCATTTTTTTTCAACGTGTCACAACGAACATTGTCTTCTTTTCCTCAGATCCCTTCCCCTGAGGAGCCAACCCTTCCCCGAGTTCGAGCGGGCACGCTTCAGGGGCGAGGGTAATGGCGGCGTGGGAATCTGGTACCGTTTTAGTGATGCGTTACATAGTTATCAGTGCGGCTGGCGGGAGGAGGCGTTACTTTCGGCTCTGGGGATAACTCTTTCCGTGAGGTCCTGATGCTGCCGTGTGAAAGCGCAAGGCCGTGACCACGTAATAGCGACGGAGAGGGCCGCTGTTTCTTGATAATCTGAGGTTTATCTTCCAGGCTTCACTTATTTAACGGTACGCGGTGTCGGGCGCTGGTTTCCTCCGCTGTTCCTCCTTTATCCTCGAGATTCGTCTTAAACCTCTGCCAAACGATGTTTAATTGTGAAGGCTTGAATACTTGATCGAGCCACGAAATGTTACCGGGATCATCCTCATTGAAGAGTTTAAATGATGGGGTAGTTGGAGGGAAGGTCGTAGATTTTCCTTCCATTTCCAATGAATGCCGCGCGATCACCGTGAGTGTTACGAACACAAGGGCTTCACACAAGACGTATCGGATCCGCCCTCCTCTTCCCAAAGGGAATCTAAGGCTACATTGTTTATTCGGAGAGATTAACACACGCCCTCCGAGTTGTACCTTTCACTCCACTCTGTGCAGGTCGCTTCAGGAAGAGCCATTCGCACGTACTTTGCCACAGAGCCCGGACAGTGAGTCATGGCCGCATCCAACGCCGTCATTGTGGACACACCAAAGCCATCCGCGTTGTATGGACAGTCATGGAGATGGATATACCTAATTACCAATCATACCATGAATCATGAACTGACAATGGAGCATTCAGAAGACGCTTGGTTCGGGCGTCGTTAAAGATCGACAGATATTGTGAGGCGGGCGATAAGTTAACTTCGGGATATTGTTCCTTGATCTTCACTTCACCCATGTGTGCCCCGAGGCCGCGACAGGGGAGGGGGAAGGCGAGGTGCCGGGGAGGGGGGGGCCGATCGAATGGGGGGAGGGGGGACTTTGTGTTTAGTTTTACATATCAGTTATTACACGATTATTCACTGTTTCATTTACTGAACAAGTCCCCTCCGCTGCTAAATTTCCGTTTATAAAAATGATAACACAATGAATGTTTACTGATACTATGACCAAAGTTAACGATGCGGATTATAATGTTGATAATAATGCTGAAACTATAATAGCAACAGTCAGTGCATAAATATTACCATCTGCGTCATCATCATCGAAATAACGATGTTAATATTTGTGATTAATAACGGTAATTATAATGATAATCGGAGAGATAATGTTGTAGGGAGGGAAAGGGCGCTGCGGGAGGAACCATCTGAGTGTTAGGGGGTATGGTAAATTTGTGTTCAGTTTTACATCTGTTATCATGGAATCATTTATTATTACACTTATTGAATATCTAATTGCAAATATCACGGTGTTTCAACACATTCACATGTTCAGTTTCATTATCTCCTGAAAATCATCAACAGCTCCGTGAAATACTGTAGAGAAAGTTCCGTCCCGCCGCTGTGTAAAATTACGTTGTTAAAAATGATAACACATTACTAGGACTCTAAAGCGTAGAATTTAGCTGATAAACCGAAATTAATGATGCGTATTTCGATGTCGGTAACAATACGGAAATATGAATGAGAATAACAAGAATTGTTAAGGTAGTTATGATAATCACGTAATTACCATCATCAACGTCATCGTCATCGCAGTAATGATTAATATTTATGATTAATAACGGTTATTATAATGATAATCGGAGAGATAATGACGCAGTAACTGAGAGAAGGTAAAATGCTGTGTATTATGAATATGAATAACCAGACTAATTGTTAAGAATAAGAAAAAGAACACAGTTAATGTGAATTCTGGGTACTGTATA
>NC_051398.1:20766491-20771491 GCF_015228065.2 Penaeus monodon | reverse complement strand
CATCTGTAGCAAAAATGTTTTTTAAAAAGTTTCTGCTACCAACTACAAACGAAAGAAAAACATTTATTCATATATATTCCACGCAACAAATATTGCAGTCACTACACGCCACGGTAAATCACAGGTTAAGAAACCAGAACTGAGAGATCATATTCAGATGCGTGTCAAATGCGCTATAAACTATTTTTTGATCTGGGCTCTGACCTCGCGTCCCCAATTAACTACGTCCTGTAACTTACTTGTTTAAGGTCTCGCCAAAACAACTTGTCAGCTCCACATTTGCTGCAGTGTAATCTCCCTTCCTCGCCCTGCAGTGTTGTTAATATAGTCTCTTTCCCACAAGTTATACTGCATCCTTCCCCTTACAAATACATCTTTCATGTTTTGTACCCAGTTCGCTTTTACCCTTATCATTCCCGTAGGTTTGTCTGCACACGCGATGGCAATCTTCCTCTTTGCACACATCACCGACAGTTTTGGTAATCAGTAAACACTTGACGTCCCATATGTGACATACAGGCCTGATACTTACCTTTCTACTGATACTCAACGTCCACTCTATAACCAGACATACCCATTATTCTTATTATGTTTGTGCCACAATAGACAATAAATACAATCCACTTGTTCCAAAGTACAGTTAACTGCTAGCCGCTTTTCCACCCCAGGGTACAGAGTCTGCTGCTCACATGCCCAAAAGCACTCATGGTCGCAGACGAGAGCTTTCCTTCACACTTCCATTCAGCACCAGATATTTTTTGATGATCCACACCGTCCATCTTCATAGCGCCTTCTTCGCAGAAAAAGCGTACATATAATAGCAAGACCACATGATATACGCTTTAATTTCTTAATACTATCTAATATTTATTCATGAGCCTCAATCTCCATGTTTTTTCTCACATGTCATTCTCACTGTTTCTCCTGTATGTTATTTTCCACGTCCTGTACCATTACTTTTGCTCCGAACTGCCAATAAGTATGTGCCTCGCCGTATCTGATTTATCTTCCCTGGCGTCATTTTTCAGTCCTTGTACATTATATTTATCATATTACCTCTCGTTCCTTCTACTCCTACCAGGTGTTTCCTCTTTAGACTCTGTGCTTAGACTCGACTCCATCACCGGCTCCGCGATAATGGGGACTTTCGTTCCCGAACCCTGGTAACATTTGGATTTTTAAAAAGCGGTCTTGTGAATAACGAAGGGTACGAAAGGGAATTCCTTCAATTTGAAAGTGATACATGCATGAGGTAGCACATGAAAGTCGTTATTTAAGTCTTCTTTACAGATTATATTGGATCGCTAACGACGGCCGTCTCCTTACCAAGGTACAGTCGTAATTCAGAGACAGTGCAAGATGGCCTGTCCTGTTAACTGTTGTTACAAGGAAGGTCCTGCCCCTTGCGCCCCTGCCCCCACGCCCCACGCCCCACGCCGGGTGGAGCGCTGCCCTGTGCTCAAATGTTTGTCAAGTCCTGCCATGATTTTAAATGTGTTTGCAGAATGGATCGTCAGCCGACAGCCAACCCAAGGAGGAGCCCCGCTGCCGCCCGGCCTCGCGTGTTTGCTTGTTGCGCTGTTTTCCTTGGCTCTTTGCGGAGAGGGCGGGGGCGCCGGCGCGGCGGACTTCGCTGATCACATGCCCCTTCGCCGGGCTTGTTATTCTTATTGACTCGAGAGGTCCTTTGTTTCTCTACCTCCCTTTCTCTCCCATACATTGCATGTAATCAGCCTGCAGTGTATGCGAGCGGATGCATGCATGCATGTGTGTGTGTGTGTGTGTGTGTGCGTGTGTGCCTGCATACATACATACATACATACATACATACATACATACATACATACATACATACATACATACATACATACATACATACATACATCATACATACATACATACATACATCATACATCATACATACATGCACAATTATATATATATATATATATATATATATATATATATATATGTATATATATATATATATATATATATATATATATATATATATATATATATATATATATATATATATATATATATATATATATATATATATACATATATATATATGTATATATACTTTTTCTATCTTTTTCTTTTTATATAGACAGATAGATAGCTATAGATATATATACCCGTATGTTTGTATGTATGTATATAGATACATGCAATATATATTTATATAATATATATATATTTATATATATATATATATATATATATATATATATATATATATATATATATATATGTGTATATATATATATATATATATATACACATATATATTATGTGTGTGGGGGGGGGGGGAGGATTGTGTGCGTGTGCATGTGTGTGTGTGTGTATACACATGCATATACATACATAGATGTGTGTGTGTGAATAAAAAAATATCTAAAAGACACTTTTCCTTCCTAATTTAGCAAATTTCAGGGTCTTTCTCCTTGATAACCTTTGGCTCAAGGCTCGTAATTACAATCACGTCGTACATTCACAATATAATGAAATGAATTCCTCATGCAAATTCGCTACAGACCCCCCACGCCCGGGCCGAGCCGGCCACTGCACTGAGCATGTCAGAAACTAACATAAGTTACGTAATTATGGCAAGCGGGGCCGGCAACGCCCTCGGGCACACGGGTACACACGACTTTCTCTCGTCTATAATTGTCATAGGAGGATAGGAAACCCTTGCAATGGTACTGAACGCCCGTAGACAAATTAGGATCGTGTGCCCTGTGAACTTTTGCTTTTGTCTTATCGGTAGTTCTGTTCGGGTTCCTATTGTTGGCTGGCAATTTACTTTTTTGTCTCGAATATCGTGGTATTGTTAAAGTGATATGAATTATGGTGATGGTAGTAGCAATTTCATGGCCATGTTAATGGTTAGTTATATATTGTTTTTTCTTCTCAGATTTCACTTGTATTATTTACTTGTACTTTCAGTGCATGTAGGATTCTTGGTCTTTATCATTTCCTATTTTGGATTACATCGTTTTTGTCGAAATGAACCATATGAAAGAGACATGGAGGAAGTGAGGATAACAAATTAAAAAAAAAAACAATGATAACAATAATGATAATTATCATGATAATAATGATAACAGCAACAACAACAACTACAATAATAATAATAATAATAATAATAATGATAATAATAATAATAATAATAATAATAATGATAATAACAATAATAATATAATAGTAATGGTAATATAATGATAATATAATAATTATGGCAATAAAGATAATGGTAATAGTAATAATAATGATGATGATAATAATGATGACGATGAAAATAATAATGTAAATAGCAATTATGATACTGGTAACGATAATAGAGAGAAAACATAATAATAATATTAATAATTATAATAAAAATAGAATTGTAATAATAATAAGGATAATAATAACAATAATAATAATAATAATAATAACAATAATAATAATAATAATAATAATAATAATAATAATAATAATAATAATAATAATAATAATAATAATATATAATAATAATAATAACAATGATGATAATAGTAATACTAATGATAGTAATAACAACAATAATAATAATAATAACTATTATCATTATTATTATTATTATTATTATTATTATTATTATTATTATTATTATTATTATCATTATTATAACAATAACAACAACAATAATAATAATAATAATAATAATAATAATAATAATAATAATAATAATAATGAGAATAATTAGAATAATGAGAATAATATTATTAATGATAATAGTATAAAAAAATAAAAAACAATAATAACAATAATAATGATATTGATAATAATAATAATAATAATAATAGTAATAATAATAATAATAATGATAATAATAATAATAATAATGATAATAATAATAATGATAATAATAATCATAATAATAATAATAATAATAATAATAATAATAATAATAATAATAATAATAGTAATAATAATAATAATAATGATAATAATAATAATAATAATAATAATAATAGTAATAATAGTAATAACAATAATAATGATAATGATAATAATTATAACGATAACGATGATATTAAATACGATAATGATAACAATATTAATAATAAAAACAACAACAACAACAACAATAATAATAATGATAATAATAATAATAATAATAATAATAATAATAATAATAATAATAACAATAATGATAACAGAGTATTAATAATTCTAGTAATATTTATAATGATAATGATAACGAAAAGGATACAGTAATAGCAGGTGGTAACATATATATATATATAATTATATATATATAAAGAAAAGTATATATAAAATATATATATATATATATATATATATATATATATATATATATATTTTTTTTTTTTTTTTTTTTTTTTTTTTTTTTTTTTTTTTTTTTTTTATGATAATGCCAAAGCCACCACCTTACTGTCTCACTTAACCTTTGCTAATTCTTTCATCCTTACTCTAGTAATAGTATCTGCATTAATTTATTGTTTGCTGCAATTCCGATATGACTTACTACAGCCTTTTCAAGTCTTACTATATATCTAGAACTTTTAACGACATATTACATTTCTGAAACTTATTGACTTCGAACTCCCACTACGAAATTGTTCGAATTACTGTAGTCGGGAAAATATGTTTATTTCATGCATTCTGTTTATTTGTTTCTGTATTTTTGAGTAATGTTTGCAAGACTCTTCTCTTGATAAGGTCTCCACTTAAACCCTATTTTGTGGATGGAGAAAACGTCAATTTTTTTTCTCTCTCTCTTTACTGACAGGCAAATGTTCTCATATAATCATGGACAATCTTCGAGAACTGTGTAAGAGTTTCGAGGTTGTTCCCAGTCCGGCCGACCGCTTTAATGCTCTTTAGAAGTATTCCAAACTCTTTAAGTGCCTCTTTCATCCCGGGGAGACACGGCAACCTCCTCCAAAACCGTTCTGTAAGAAGAAATAAAAGCAAAACTATTTGTCGCATCTGTACAACTCACTCAG
>NC_051398.1:20723991-20731491 GCF_015228065.2 Penaeus monodon | reverse complement strand
TCTCTCCTTTCCCCGGGTACGCCCTCTCTGCAGTGTCTTGTGGGCGTGCCCTCCGCCCGCCTCCCCTCGGGTGCCTCGTGCACTGTTCCCACCATTACTCCGGTGATATAACCTCTCGTCTTAATTACCAACGAGGAAGGAAGTGTTGCCACATCCTCGCCGCTCGTGCGCTCTCAGTTTCATTGTAATTAGCTTTGTGAGGATTGATCTGAGGAGTGCATGCGCGCGCGTACGAGAGCGAGGCCCCCAGCTGATCTGTCTGTGTTAAGTGAACGGCGTATGCAAAGCAGAAGCCTGGATGCGTGCAGGAAAACCGCAGATGGGAGCGAGGGCGATCGCGGAGGAGGAACCGGAGGCAAAGGAGTATTAAGGGGAGGAAGCGAGGAGATGGAAAGTAGGGAGAAGAAGAGGCGAGAAGACTAGGAAGGAGGATATGGAAGGAAACGGAAAATAATATGAGGAAGAAAGGTTTGAAGAGAACAAAAGAAATTAGGAATTCATGCCTGGAGGAAGAGCCCCGAGGAAAGATGAAACTCACAGGGCTGAAGGCTGTATGCCGATCCTGTATTTTAATGTCAGCCGATCATTGCGTCTGGCAAAGTCAGTTTTATTGGGTGTTCTTTTCATTTTTACAATCATTATTATTTATACAACTGGCCACCTTGGTTGCATGCGAGGAATGACACTGAGAGAGGGATGAGGATGTATTTGTTGCGTGTATGCTGTGTGGGTGTAGGCGAGTATGGTTGTGCATATTGCGTGTTTTTGTGTATATATGTTTGTGCGTATGTGTATGAGCATGCGTATATTCATCCATGTATGTATGTATGCATGTATGTATGCACGGACGTATACATATATGCACGTACTCATTATATCTGCATGGTTTATCTATGTATATATGTATGTATGTATGTATGTATGTATGTATGTATGTATGTATGTATGTATGTATGTATGTATGTATGTATGTATGTATGTATGTTAGTACGTATATATGGATGAATGGATAGATGAATGGATGCATGGATCGATGCATGGAAGAATGTATACAAACACACACACACACACACATGTGTGTGTGTGTGTGAATGTATGTGTAGTGTGCTCATGTTTGCATGTGTTTGTATATAGGAAGTGTGTATGTGTGTGTGTGTTTACCTCTAGGTGTGTGTGTGTGTGTGTGTGTGTGTGTGTGTGTGTGTGTGTGTGTGTGTGTGTGTGTGTGTGTGTGTGTGTGTGTGTGTGTGTGTCTGTGTGTGTGTATGTGTGTGTGTGTGTGTGTGTGAGAGAGAGAGAGAGAGAGAGAGAGAGAAGAGAGAGAGAGAGAGAGAGAGAGAGAGAGAGAGAGAGAGAGAGAGAGAGAGAGAGAGAGACTGAAAGAGAGAGAGAGATTGAGATTGAGAGAGAGAGAAATTGAAAGAGAAGGGTAGATTGAGAGAAAGAGGGATATTGACAGAGAGAGAGGAGGGGGGGAAGAGAGAGAATGTGTATGTGTCTTTGTGTCTGTGTGTGGTCGGTGTGTGTGTGTGTGTGTGTGTGTGTGTGTGTGTGTGTGTGTGTGTGTGTGTGTGTGTGTGTGTGTGTGTGTGTGTGTGTGTGTGTGTGTGTGTGTGTGTGTGTATGTTCACGTTTGTGATTGCGCTGTAATCGAATCAATTTACCGAGTCATCCTCCTATCTTCTCAAGATCTTCTTTGAAGTATGGAGTTCCTCGTCCGCAGAGTTCTCTCGCCGCATCCCTCGGGCTAGAGGTTGTATATAAGTAAAAGTCAAAATATCTCAATAATCTATTTATTAGGACACAAGCGATTCACAATAACTGGCCTTTGCAGTATGTACAAGGTTATATACACATACACATTTACACACATAAATAGTAAACAATTCTCTACTAAGATAAAATATTCACTCGGGATAAAACAATCTATTATGAAAAAGAGACAACTTAGATATCTTATGTACACATCCTGATGGAGCCTCGAACCTTGCATCGAGAAGGCTCACTTTCCCTTTCTGAACACAGGGAAAGTCAATCTTATCGAGGGATAACTTAAGAATTAAATTAGTTTCTTCTTTTCTTATATATCTAATTCTGACTCATCGCTTTAGAGGACGGATTCTAGAAAGGTAGAATACTTACATATTTTAATTATCAGATTGATTCGTTTTAATCAGAGATAGTACGGTCCGCATATCTAATCACCAATACTTCTCTTCATTCTACCTTCTCACGGAAGTGACTAAAGTGATTTCTGACTGTGAAGGGAAAGCTAATTTTAGATATCCATAGTCCAGTGTGATGAAGAATCCTTAGAAACTACAAGTTCTTCACCTTTCTAGTTTCTTCCAACTCCTTTGCGCCGAAATGACCGGACTTCGCGAAGATGAACGTTAATACCGTGAGTAGGACTAGGAGACCAACTCGTCAGCGCTGAACACTGCAAAGGATCAGGTTTGAACTATAATCAGCTTATCACTCGCAGGCTTGTGAGCTATCGTTCCGTTCACAAGCCCGCTTACCTTGCCATCCTTTAGCGCTCCTGATATGTGGGTGACGGAGGCGGGGACGCCGCGCGCAGGGCACCGCGGGCTCCGCCGCCGGGAATACTTGTCGAACAGAAACGCCCTGGAAGCAGCTTCTGCGAGGAGAGTGTGGCGGCCGCAACCGAGCTGCAGCCGAGGCCCACCTCCGGCCCAGTGCGGACCGGGTCTGACCCAGGGCACGAGTGTGGCCATGGGACCGGGAGGGACTCGTCTACAGCCAGTTGTGGCCTGGGTGTGGCTTAACCACTAACCAAACATGGCCCATACACGAACAAGACGTGCCTCAATCGCGGGCCATATGCGGCCCAGCTATGGCCCGGCAGCAGACCAAGTGTGTTCCAGACCAGGATTCGGTGCGGCCGGCCAAAGGTCCGGCGCCGCGGCGGGCGAGGGAGAGCGCTTGAGGGGAGTCTCAGAGCAACGATTTGTACCTTGCTGGCGGTATGTACAGAGGGCGGTGGAGGGCGGGCCGGGCGGGCGGATCGCTCACGCCTTGGTGGTGAGGTCGACGGGGGCAGTGGTGGTGGGCACGGCTGTGAGCACGGGTGACACCGGCGGCGACACTGGCGTAGGCGTGCCTGGCGAGGGTGCTAGGAGGCGCGGGCGCTTGACGCTCAGGTCAATGGGCGCATCCTGCTCGGGGGCGGGGGTGGCCTCCCACGCCTGCGGGCTGAGGCTGGCCGCCCGCATCTCCTCCACGGGCGAGTCTGCCACGCGCTTCCTGGCGAAGGGGAAGCCGAGGTGCAGCGCCAAGGGCGGGGCGAGAGGGCTCCGGTAATCGCTCATCGGACGCACGGGGGGAGTCAGCGGGCGCGGAGGGCTGTGCGGGCGGGGGCTGTGGTGGCGCGGACTGAGGGCGTGCGGGCTGCACATGCGGGGGCTGTTGGCCGATGCCTCCTTGGGCGGGCTCGACGGCGGCTGCGATCTGGGCACGCCGGGCGGCACGAGCAGCGAGGGCGGGATACCGGAGTACAGCATGGGCGGATACAGGCGCGAGTATAGGTGCGAGGCGTGCAGGAGCGACAGGCCGGGGTGCAGGCCGTACAGCGACAGGCCGGCGGCGCCCGCTAGGTCGCGGCGGCCGCCCTCGCCGAAGCGCTCCGGCCCCCGCCCGCCGCCCTCCCCCGCGCTCATGTCCTTCGGAGACGACGTCCGCCGGGGCTCGACGTCGATGCTGGTCTCGGAGAGGCAGCTCTCGGGCGAGGACAGCGCGGGCGACTCCCCCTTGGCCTCGTCCTCAGACTTGGCGGGCGAGAGCGCCGGCATGGAGGCGGGGCTGAGGGAGAGCGAGCCGGCCACGGCGCCGGGGAACGAGCCGCCGCCACCGCCGCCGTCCAGGCCGTTGTTGATCTGCGCTGCCTGCTCCTGCAGCAGGCAGTGGATCTTGAACCAGTTCGAGCGCCGGCCATACCTAGACGGGAGCAGACAAAACAGTCATCATACAAATGCGGTTCCTACAGCTGCGAGGGGAAGCAGCCACACCTTAGAAGAAGTACGAAGATGGTTCGTATAAGAAGAATTTTAAAAGTTCCTTCGGACAGTATCTTACTAAAATGGCAATAGTGTAATACACCCCACACATCTCTCATTCCGAGGCGACACTCACCTTGATCCACTCTTGGACATGCCGACCACAAGGCACTTGCGGAGTCTGCAGGCCTTGCACGACGTTCTGTTCTGCTTGTTGATGACGCACTGGCCGCCGTTCTTGCACTCGTGCACCTGCGACAGGTTGTTGTACGTCCGGCCGAAGAACGACTGCGCGGAAGAGAAATGGAATCTTAACATGTTGGCGGCTGATAAAGCTGGAAGGTGATGTGTCAGGTACATCGCATCAGCAACAATGATAAACATTAACTGTATCGTGTTAACATAAAACTTCCAGTGTAGATATCGTCTCTGATGGTTGTGATGCCTACAGTGCAATGATAATGAATATGTGCTTTGCAATATTGGTGATGATAAAAGTGGTAATGATATCAAAACTCCCACTACGACTAATAATGATGATGTGCATGGCGATAATGAGGATCATGACGACTACAGTAACGGCAGCAGGAGGCGGTACGCACCTTGCATCCCTCGCAGGTGAAGGCTCCGAAGTGGAAGCCGGCAGCTGGCTCGCCGCACACTTTGCACAGCTGATTCATTCTGCAGAAGGAAGAGAAGAGATTCATTACTATTGGGTCGTGACGACTACTTCCTGCTGTCGTAAGTTGACTGTGAAATCTCTCGGTGAGATTGATGTCAATCGGGCTCAGCTGCGACGAGGAAGCTGTCGCGGTGACGTGTCGGTTATGTCTTCCGGCGACGTCTTCCGCCAATTCCGCTCGCCGGCAAAGACTTCAGGAAGTTTATTAAATAATACAGAGTTTTATGTCGCGAGGCTTTGTGTCGGCGTTGATTTTTATGTCCTTGATAAAGTGGTTAGGGAATTTTCGGTATAATATAAATACTTTCCAAGGCAACAATACTTTTATACACTGAGACACAATTACCTATAAAGTGCCTGTTGGTCCTTTGTGAAAGAATGCAGCCACCGCAAAGGTTCATAATAGCTTTGAAAGTGTGTTTTATAGTTTAAAATAAGATCTTAAGAATAGTTGTTGTTGTGCTGATCTGCCATACGTGAATCAATCAATCATAATACACACGAGCTAGTAGAAATGAAGGGAAGCATATTGAGATTGGGATGCTATCTAGGTCCTGGTAAGCTATTGTTATATTTCACGCCAAACTTGCCAAATACCCGGGAATGGTCTTCAGAGCGTCTAAACAGTTCTACCGCGAACGGCAAAAACAAGTGAACGGCGTATGTCTATCAGAGCCGGTCACATGCTGGGGCTTCCAAGCTGACAGCCGATAAAGTGTATGCGTGTTTCCCTGCATCGGGCGGGGAACGCGGGCCGCCGGGGTGTCACCTGGCCCAAGATGTAGCGGGTCAAAATGCTGCAGATAAGATCGGCCGTAGCCGCGATACCTTCCGATAACCTCATATGGGAGCGGGCGCAGTGTTGCCACACTCTGAGGTCGTTATAGCAGAAACTCGGGAACTCGAACAACTTCATGTAAATGCAAGAGAAATATTCTGGGTCACACTTATACTGTGATGTTGTTGCATGCCCAATATCTGCAACGCGATTATTAGGTTCGTCTAATGAATACAATCAAATGCTTGCATGGCTCCTCGTTAGAAACGCAACTTGTGATCTGTTCAGCCATTGGTCGACCCTGATTCACAGCAACTATTCATTGTTTTCGGTCTGATATACCACGGTCCAGAGTCTTCCTTTCAAAGCCTTCCTTCCTTTATCATCAAAAGAGATGAAAGTGTTGATTCAGTCATCAATTAAGTGCAATGAAAATCACTGAAAGAACACGTACTTTTTACATCTGTAGCGAGACGGCCACACTGCTTTCGAAGCTGCAGGCGACGTCAAGCGACACCGACAGAGAGTCTGTGCTTTACTTGAAATGCCTCGTGTATGGTACAAAATGTCTTCCGACTTGGCAACTCTGTCAGCGAAGGACATATAAGGGAGAGGTTTGGTTGCCGGCCAGGTATTACCAGAACGTGAGTGATTTTGTTCAGAGATGTGATCACAGGTTTTTGCAATGATGTGCATTTTTTTTTTTTTTTTTTGAGGGGGGGAACGATGAGAGGGGTCACGTTTATGCCGAAAGAAAAAAATAATTTATTGGATTATAAAGAAACAAGAGGGTTTGGAGTTCGCTCGGCTTGATATAAGTTTGCATAATACAAAGGAACAAGAGGAGGAGATTCCAAGATGGACCAGAAAGTCTTTGTGGCTATGAGGCCGGAGGGACGCCTTGACGGAGCCCTTCGCTCGAGGGCGACGGAGGCGCTGGCGAGGGCTCACCCTTGCTTAATCGTTTCGTTTATAATCATAATGATGATTAGCATAGTTATATCATGATCACTATTGTCGTTGTCATTGTTATCACCATTGTCATTATCAATATAGTAGTACTAATTATTATTATTATTATTTTCATTAATATTATTATCATTATTGATGTTATTACTGTTGTGAATTATACTTTTCGTTTATATTATAAACTTAATCATTATCTACTGCTGTCATGGAATACTTTTACTCTCATGCGTAGAGATAACTACATACATCATTTCCTCACGTTAAAAGGAAAATAACATCAGAACAAGAAAACGACAGAGGAAAAGCAGTAATATGATCTAGCACAGTCTAGCTAAATTGCCGCGCCAGACCGTCCTTTGCAACCCCCGCCCACACCCCGCCCGCGCTTCCACCTACTCCATTACCTCACCATTCCCACCGCACAAAAAGGGCTCAGGACGCCCATCTGACGACCATCAACACCCGAAAAAGTGAAACAAAAAAAGACGAGAAATTACATCACGGTTGATCATTTTCTTGCCCCCGCGGTCCCTCGCAATGTTCCCAGCGTCGCCCATCTCCTTCGAAATGCTGTTTACCGTTTGCTCTTTCCGTTACTGCGTGCTTTTAAATCATGGTGCCGTTTTATATACATGTTAATGTGCGTGCCAGAAAAAAAGATGAAATGTTTTATTCATAACCGCGAAGTGCATGTATATGCATGTGAAGGGTTAACTTAGTTGTAAGTTGGCAACACTACAGGGTGCGCCGGGCAGCTGAGCAACACTCGACTTCATCGCGTCTTTGATATTTTGTTGAGCCTTCGCTGTTTTGGATCGGAACTCGAAGGAGCAATCGGTCATTTATAAGCCGTGAGCATTTTCCTTAAAAAATGAAACGTTGGAATACACCGTAAAATGTTATGTCGTTGGTTTGAAAAAGAGAAAGTAATGTAAATATGCTAAAGAATCTAAGAATATGGACGTATGTGGAATTACTAAATTAAATGACAGCGTAATGGCAAGAGTACCAACCATGGCTTTGGGGTCGGTCCTGTGGATGGTACAGCTCGAGCT
>NC_051398.1:20701491-20706491 GCF_015228065.2 Penaeus monodon | reverse complement strand
TTTACAGAATCACTAGGGAGATGGTATGAATCATCGGCGTATTGAACAAGAAGGCGCCTGTGGGCTGTGGCTGATAGATCGATTAAGAATATTGTGAACTGCAGTGGGCTTAATATAGATCCTTGTGGAACGCCGAAATATACCGTCTGTAATTTCTAAATGTTCTATAGAAATTTGTATGATTCGGCTCTGTTACTTAGATGACTTATGAACCAGTATGTAACGATTTTGGGATTTATTAGTTTACTAATAATGCCTTGGATAGATCGCACATTGGTAGGAAGTTTATTTGGTTGTTGCCTATATTCTCATATAGACAACACAGAAGGTCATTGGGCTCTAGAAATGTTGTCAATTGGTCTGCTACGATTTTTTCGAGAACTTAAGACAGTATTGGGAGTATGGTAATAGGGAGATAGTTATCAAGTTCGTCTGTGTCTCCGGATTTGGAAACTGGTTTTAAGAAACCATTTTTCCAAAGCGATGGGAAGTCACCGGTGACTATAAGTTTAAATGATAGCTATTAGATAATACGCCATTGCAGGTAGGCATTACAGGTAAAGCAATGCCATCCCCTCCCACAGCATTAGTCTCACGCAAGTGTTTTATTGTAAGGATTACTGTTTCTATTTTCACGGGCTGTGGTCTGAAAATATTGGCTGGGACCTTGTTCTGCTTGCATTTTGTTGAGATGTGTTCATATGTAAAATTTCCAGTCTTAGCCAAGGAATCATTAAAATCGTCTCACTAAATCTGGAATTTCTATTAATATCACTGATTTGTTTGTGTGGCTCAAATGTTTTAACTATCTCCCATATTTTAGCAGTCTTTTCTACAATTAGTTTTTTACAATTCGTTTATTTAAAAAATAATCGGTGTTGGCTCCTTGTTACTTGACACTTCTCTTCTCTTGTTTATAACCAGCCTAAAGGGTCATGTTGCATCTGTCATTTCTGAGAAATTTATGAACGCTCCTATTCGTTGTGGCTCTCTTGGTGTCGTTTATCCATGGAGCAGGAGGACGCCTAACAGTTTTTGTAACAAGGGGAGCGATGGCGTCTACCTTCCGTGAAGACGTTTCCCTGCTTGTCCACATTATCTGTTTGCTAAATATCTAAAATATTGATTCTTTGGTTATTATTCATTGGCATAATGACAGAGAGAGAGAGAGAGAGAGTGGGGGTAGGAGAGAGAGAGAGAGAAAGAGTTAGATAGACAGAGAGAGACAGGCAGATTGATTGACTGACTGACTGACTGAATGAATAACTGGCTGACTGACTGACTGACTGACTGGCTGACTGACTGACTGACTGACTGACAGAAAGAGAGAGAGAGAGAGAGAGAGAGAGAGAGAGAGAGAGAGAGAGAGAGAGAGAGAGAGAGAGAGAGAGAGAGAGAGAGAGAGAGAGAGAGAGAAAGAGAGAGAGAGAAAGAGAAAGAGAGAGAGAGAGAGAGAGAGAGAGAGAGAGAGAGAGAGAGAGAGAGACTGAGAAAGAGAGAAAGAGAGAGAGTTATTTGATTTGATGTGATAAAAAAATATATTTACAGAACAATGTAATACTCTGCAAAAAGCCAGGATAAGACGCTATAGCATCTATCTAAACTAGTTATGTTTCTATTTTCGAAGAGGGCTGTCAGTCAAACATATGTTATACATGCCTGAAGGGCTGTGCCATTGTGTTTACATTATTCACATATCATCTAGTTGGTAAAAAAAAAAAAAAAAAAAAAAAAAAAAAAAAAAATATATATATATATATATATATATATATATATATATATATATATATATATATATATATATATATATATATATATATATATATATATATATATATATATATATCACTAATCATATCAAAGACAAGACCAGTGTCTATAATAAAATCAATGTAATCAATAAGTGCTGGTCTCTGAGCAGTGCTGTTTGATCTATTGGATGCAGTTTTCGAGCAACAAAGTGAGTAACGTGTAAGATTATGCCACTTGAGCGCCTTTGCACATTTTGCAGTGGTGATATGAGACTGTCTTTGCCTCCAAAACTGCATCCTGTACATAATTATAGTGTACTGATATCCTATGCGTAGCCTGGATAGTGTAACCTGCTCTCTCCGAGACAGTCCATTATAAACTTTATATGGTTTGTCTTTATTAGATGTCCCTGCAATACTTTCATAATGCCAAATAATACCATGTCCATTTTTCTTCCGTTTTTCGGTGGTCCGTACCTGGCTCTCATAATCTCGAAGACAGCTGAAAGCACGTTTTCTCAATTGTTTGAGAGATAATAGTTCTGCATATGGTTCTTCACGGGAGAATGCTAGTTTTGCTAATTGATCCATCTTGTCACAGGTAGGTATTCCTATATGCGAGAGTATCCAATATAGTGACACTTATATACCCTGCTCTAATAGGCTAGAAATTTGTTTCCTGGGCTAAATGCAGTAAGTCTACAGAGTGCACCTTGGTTCTTAGAGAAGACAGCTAGGTGTCGTTGCTGTTCACTACCTTTTTTGATGGCATGGTATATGACTAATGACTCGACATCACTTGTGCTTTCCCAGTTGGAAATTAGTACACTTTCTTTAAGAAAAATGTCAGGAGTTAATACTCCAATTCCAGGTGCTCCGTGAGGATCAGTAGAGGCATCACAGTAAATTGCAAGTGGGAGGAACTATGAGGGGGTGGAGAATTTCATCTGTATATTTCAGGTAATGGCCTTTTAATTCTGTTACTGAAGTCATAGATTTTGGCCCTGTTAATTTGCAATATGAACATATACATATGATCTATGCCATGGTGCCGAAAGTGTTGCTTTGGGATGTTAATAGCATCAATGTTCCACACATTAAAGCTAAGAATAGTTTGGGCAGTTTTAGTGTTCCATTATAAGTTGAACTGTATCAGACTGGAGTATCGAGGGCGCCGGTCATGTTAAACTCTGTAATTAATCTCACTGGACAAAGCAAGGGAAATTTGTGGTCTGGATCGAAGCTGCAGAGTATGGTGTTGACCTGGGTGATACAAGTCAACATCATAACGAGAACTTTAGCAGTCATTGGGCAGCCAGGAATGATTCTCATGGCCTTGTTTTGTAAGACTTCAAGGGGTTGAGACCATTCTGTGGCAACATACTAAGAACTGCGCTCACATAGCTCGATATATACCTTAGGACTCTTAGGGAGGCACTTATGTATCTATTACTTATATATTGTAAGGATCATAAACGTCCAAGCAACGTTCCTTAATGTTTTGAACAATTTCTCGTGTGAAGCGAGAATTGTGGGACATGAGGTGGGGAGCAATCACCGTGACACCAAGATACTCATAGGTGTCAGTTTTTGCAATAACTTGTCCATCTAACCTTGGAATGTATGGCACTTTATAAGATTTGGAAATGTACTTAGTCTTGTTAGGGTTGATTATGAGTCCAAGGAAAGCACAAGGGAAGAGTGTGAGAGAGAATGGGGGGTGGGAGAAAGAGAGAATGGGTGTGGGAGAAAGAGACAGACAGACATACAAACAGACGTATAGATGAATAGAGAGAGAGAGAGTGGGTGGTGAAGAAGAGAGAGGAGGAGAGAGAGAGAGAGAGAGAGAGAGCGGGGTAGGGAGAGGGAGGGAGACCTTTAATTCATTTGTATAATCTTCATATACCGATAAACTCCCTGCCATACACGTCTGAAAAAAGAAAAGAAAAGAAAAAAAAAGAAAAGAAAAACACACACACACGCACACACACACACACACACACACACACACACACACATATATATATATATATATATATATATATATATATATATATAATATATACATATATATATATATATATATATATCTATATATATATATATATATATATATATATATATATATATATATATATATAAACATGCGCTTAAGGCCCTCCTCCATTTACATACGTCTTCTGCCAGCACTGGATACAACCGCAGCCCAGTTCCCTCACCCCCATCGTACAGATACAGTCACCAGCGCCCGTATATAATTACGCATACACTCAGCCTGTACATTTGGTAAATCAAAATACCACTCCAAGCTGCCCATCAGCTCTTCAACTTTCACCAGCAGAATGAGATTGACCATCAACTTGACAGATCTGCGGCGTCATGGCACTCAAGGTCCCTGTCCTCTTCTTCAAGTCTTCCGGCACCAGATGTACGCAAACATGACACCATCTTGAGCCGCGTTAGATTGTTTGTGGAGCGGCGGTGGCATTTTGAGGATGAAGCAGCGACGGCGGTTCACCTCCAAAGTGGAATAGGGTTTGGCCACCCCAGTTTCCGTAGCTTTTGATTCTGCGCGAGATTTCGAGGATGCCCGAAGGTGGGGAGCGAGTTTCTTTGGCTCTATAGGTTTAGAGATGCGAGATAAGTGAATATATTTTAAAGAGGCTTAATATAGGCCATAATCATCGGGAAATCATTTACAAATGAGTGTTCTCGCAAAAGTCTTTTTTTTCTCTACTAAATAAACTTATTAAGATATTTCTCACCAACAAATGTCATTTTTATATTTCCCAGGATATAACGATTTCAGCGGAGCAAAAGAACCGTACACCGTATTTCTCCAAACCGGATTTCCTTTTATTTAATAACAGAACCACGATTTTAGGTTTTGCAACTACATTGTATCAAATGTTGTCTGTCATGTTTGTTCCCTCGCGCTTGTCTTGTCAGGAATTCCGTTTTTCGACAAAGTCTTTGCAACCCAAACAATCCCTCCGAGACGCCGACTTTCTCCCGTCGTCTTCCGTATGACACGTCGGAGCGAGAACCTGCTTTTGTGTTACCATTGTGAAGTATTTGATGTCCTAAGATATAATAACCCATTGTTCCTAAAGTGTTCATGGAAAATTGTTCTCAGCAATTGCGAAAAAGGAGATCTTAAGGACCGTTATTTTCTAATTTTCAAATGTATCGTCTTGCATCTGAACAAAATCGCTGCGGGCAATTCGGTAATTGGGTGTGACCGAGATG
>NC_051398.1:20693991-20696491 GCF_015228065.2 Penaeus monodon | reverse complement strand
TGTGTGTGTGTGTGTGTGTGTGTGTGTGCATGTATGTATGTATGTATGTATGTATGTATGTATGTATGTATGTATGTATGTATGTATGTATGTATGTATGTATGTATGTATGTGTATATGTATATATATACATATAGATAGATAGATATAGATAGACGGACAGACAGATATATGGATATAGATAGATAGACAGATAGATAGATAGATAGGTAGGTAGGTAGGTAGGAAATGGATAGGGAGATAAGTAGATAGATGGATATATAGATAGACACACATGTATGTGTGTATATATATATGTGTAGATGTGTGTGTGTGTGTGTGTGTGTGTGTGAGTGTGTGATCGCTGTGTGTGCAAAGGTGCGATCACCTCCTAGCGAGCGAACGTAGCACTTGGTGAGCGAAGGGAGAGACGCCATGCAAATATTCTCGCAAGCATTAACGGCGGATAATGATGGCGCAATGCAGCTATCTTTCATTTCGTGACGAACCGCTTCTCTCGACGTCAAGAGACTTTCAGAATCACGTTAAGTCATCATTGTTGGACCATATTAAACCGTCTTCAGATAGTGGCTTATTTATCTTATTCCGTTTCTTGTTTGCATATATTTTCGCCACTTTTCTCTGCGTCCTTCTCTTTTCTCTCGTGTACTCTCCTTCTGCTCTCACACCTACCCCATTCCTCACGTCCTCACACGATCCCGTCCCCATCTCGTTCCCTTCGCCGGTTCCCCTCTTCCCCATGCAACGCACCCTCCCCCCCTGCCCCTCCGCGGCCCGTGGCACCCCTTATCGTCGCCGACCTCCAAAAACAGCGGTTCTCGTGGATCTTAAAATCAATCATCAACTCTGTATATGGCTGAGGAGTCGTGAGGGTGTTGGAGACAACGGACTCGAACCCGGAATCATTATATGTAAGTGTTCTCTCGAGGCTCTCTCTCGGGGCCGATAAACATATAAACACAATCGCTCGATGACTTGGACCAGTCTTCTATCAAGGCAGGTCCCATTTTGCTTTCTCCTTTGTTTCGGACGGAAGCTTCGTCAAATAGTTGAGGTAATGAAATAAAAAATCGTATTTCTTCCTTTCTCTCTTTCTTTCTTTCTTTTACGTTGCTCTTAAAATACTTTCTTGATTAATCGTAACTTACCTCAGTTTCGTTTAAAATCAGGACCAGTGACAATACCCAAGATGGTTTCGCAACACTATTAGCAACTGAGATAAACCTTAGTGACATAACATCTATAATCAGCCCCTTCGAACGCCTCTGAGATGAGTCACCCGATTCATGTGTGCTGTGACATGAGTAGTGTGACTTGCGCGGGATTCGTAGATTCTTTTCTCAATTCTTTGGGTTAATATTGACTCTGATAAGCAATAGAGACGGCGGACGTGAGCTGATTTGCCAAGTAAGAATTGCTTCCTTGTCTTTTTTTCTTTAGTATCATTGTTATCATTATCATTATTGTTATTATTATTGTTACTATCGTCATCATCATTATTAATATCATAATCATCATCTTTGCAGATAGGCGTATATGTATATAGATAGAGAGATAGATAGATAGATAGATAGATAGATAGATAGATAGATAGATAGATAGATAGATAGATAGATAGATAGAGAGGAAGGTAGGTATGTAGGTAGAGAGAGGGGAAGAGAGAGGGGAAGAGGAAGGGAGAAACAACGATTGCGATGACCATAGAAATGAAAACATCTATGTATATAAGGGAGAGGAGAAGAAAGAGTGGGAAGGAGGAAGGGAGAGAGAAGCATAGTGTACGAGAACCAAATAAATGAAAATCAACGAATAAAAAAGATTGTGCGACAAAAAGAGGGAGGGAACTATTGAGAAAAAAGTAAGTAAAAAAATGTGTATATACAGAGCGGAGGAGGGGTATTGACACGGAGATATTACAGGTCATGTCTTCCAAATATATGTTTATATCCTTCTTTTACATTTTTCTTTTACGGTCGAAGCAAACACTCGGCCAAAATCCCCCCGTTCGTGTTTGAGAGCGAGGAAGACATGGGCGTAACGGACGCACAAAGGACGAGACAGAATTCCAGACATTCTCACAATACCCTCGATAGATTTCCGTCTCCGCAGCGAGATGACAACCGCGCCGGGGTTGGGTTCCTCTCCCTCATATATAGTGATGTTGACATTATTGCACTATGAACTCTGAGAACGTTGCGACACACCGCCTCCTCTCCATTATGCAAATTCAAGCAACATTTCTCCCGCAACAACAATCGTCCGCACTGAAATGGTCATCTGGCCCCAAGAATAATCACACTTCATTGTCTTCGTATACAGCTACGTCATCAGGGCGTCCTGCTCGCGCGGCCGAGGGAGGAAAGAGAAAAGAGCGAACCCGCGGCCTCACCTGAATCACCGCTAATAAGTGCTGAAAGGCCGACGCCTCTTCATTGATTGGCCTTCCACAGATAACGATAACCGGCGAGAGAAAAGGTCCAAGATAACACGCCATGACGTC
>NC_051398.1:20668991-20671491 GCF_015228065.2 Penaeus monodon | reverse complement strand
CTTTCCTTTCCCCTTTCTTTCTTTCTTATCTTCGTCTCTTTGCCTCTTCTCCTTCCTTGTTAAGACCTCGCTGTGCCTTTTGTTACATGGTTCGTGAGGAATTACACGCGAACTCCCCCGGGCCATGTTTGACTGACGAAAAACAAATGGGAAGAAACATTCATTAGTGCTCTAAAGCAACACTAAGGGGCAGAGGAGGGAGGGAGGGGGGAGGGAGGGAGGAGGGAGGGAGGGGGGAGGGAGGGAGAGAGAGAGAGAGAGAGAGAGAGAGAGAGAGAGAGAGAGAGAGAGAGAGAGAGAGACGCAGAGTGACAGATCGAGAGACAGACAGACAGAGAGAGACAGAAGAAGAGAGAGAAGAAGAGGAGAAGAGAGAGAGAGAGAAGAGAGAGAGAGAGAGAGAGAGAGAGAGAGAGAGAGAGAGAAGACAGAGAGAGAGAGAGAGAGAGAGAGAGAGAGAGAGAGAGAGAGAGAGAGAGAGAGAGAGAGAGAGAGAGGAGAAGAGAGGAGAGAGAGAGGAGAGAGAGAGAGAGAGAGGAGGGAGAGGAGAGAGAGAGAAAGGGAGAAGAGAGAAGAGAGAGGGAGAGGGAGAGGAAGAGAGAGAGAGGAGAGAGAGGAGAGAAGAGAGAGAGAGAGGAGAGAGAGAGAGAGAGAGAGAGAACGAGGGGTGAGGAAGAGAGGGAGGAAAGAGAGCACAGAATAAGAAGAGAGAAGAGAAGAGAATAGAAAGGATCATATCTACCGGCCAATATTTCCTCGCCTCGGCCTCTCCGCCTCCCCGACTGTCGCCTTGCCCGGCCGGCTGCGTCTCAAGAAGGCCATCATCATCGTTATTAATTCAGAATGTGTGGCAGAGGCGTGGGCATAAGGGGAGAGGGCGAGGGCATGGAGGGAGCATGATACACAGGGAGGACATCGAGCGGTGAAGTGTTTGCCTCAAGATGTTTACCAACTCATTGTATGCGGAACTTTTCCACGCCGACAGAGATCATAATACAATAATGATTTTATTCCCGATGACGAAAAATAGTCGACGTTGAATTCATGTGGAAATAGAGAGTGAGATGATAACAGTGACGTGGATGAATTAATGATAATTAGTACACATTGATAACGGATGGAGAAAAGCGATTTTGGCATAGATTAAAAATTATGATTATTAAAGCGATAACAGTGATCATAACTGCAATATGAATTTTAGCCGGTGTAATAGTGATGAAGATAATAACAATGATAAAGATAATGATTCTAAAAGATGATTATATGTCTTTTTGCAAATACTGATTTGTTTCTGATTTTTTTTTCGATAATTAAGGAAGTTATTGAAGTTATAATGATTTACACACTGAATTCATATTGATATTTCATCGGGCCCTGTATTATCTTAACAAACTGCATTTATCTGTGTACACTTTCAGGCTATTCCTGCCATTCTCAATCTTCATTTCGAATTCGAGCCCCTCCCCCCTCAGCAGGCCGGGGTGTGTGACGCGCCCGGGTGTGACGCAGCGTTCGTGCGTCACGTCCCGGCCGCGATGAGTGCCGCGAGTGGACGCCGCTTTTCAACATTAGATTGGATTAGGGCGAAGTGTCAATTAGGCCGCGCCCGACAATGGGACGTCAGTGTCTGTTTGTTTTTTATTCGCGTCGGTCACCGCGTTTTTTATCCCTTCTTTTTATGTCTTTTTTCTTTTTGTTCTATTCTTGTTCTGTTTGTGTTTTGTCATTGGTACGTTGTGACCATATGTTTTGTTTATCGAATCGTTGGGTTTTCTATCCTGAGCCCTCCTCTTTCGCCACAGCAAAATAAGAAAAAAAGAGTGATTTGACGTCTGACACTGCGCTGAACTCCCCGAGGATACCGTTATTGGTACTGCGAAGAGAAAATGCCGCTGCTTTTCCTCTTGCCTTGCCAGCCCGTTTTTCAGGAGATACTCGCCGTTAATGCAACCCCCTGTGCCTACCCCAGCCCCTTTTGCCCTACCCCAGCCCCGTGCCCTACCCCAGCCCCGTGCCCTACCCCAGCCTCGTGCCCTACCCCAGCCCCCGTGCCCTACCCCAGCCCCGTGCCCTACCCCAGCCCCGTGCCCTACCCCAGCCCCGTGCCTTACCCCAGCCCCCGTGCCCTACCCCAGCCCCTTTTGCCCTACCCCAGCCCCCGTGCCCTACCCCAGCCCCGTGCCCTACCCCAGCCCGTTTTGCCCTACCCCAGCCCCGTGCCTTACCCCAGCCCCCGTGCCCTACCCCAGCCCCGTGCCCTACCCCAGCCCCGTGCCCTACCCCAGCCCCTTTGCCCTACCCCAGCCCCCGTGCCCTACCCAGCCCCGTGCCCTACCCCAGCCCCGTGCCCTACCCCAGCCCCGTGCCCTACCCCGCCCCGTGCCCTACCCAGCCCCTTTTGCCCTACCCCAGCCCCGTGCCTTACCCCAGCCCCCGTGCCCTACCCCAGCCCCTTTTGCCCTACCCCAGCCCCCGTGCCCTACCCCAGCCCCGTGCCCTT
>NC_051398.1:20662851-20668891 GCF_015228065.2 Penaeus monodon | reverse complement strand
TAAAACATCTAAAAAATCTTTCGAAAAGGAGGTAGGAAGGAAGGGTTAAGCAGGAAAAAAGACGAAAAAAGAGGGAGCTTTTGGGTGTCCCGGAAAGCAGCATTGGCGCAAAGGGCCCTGGAATGCAAAGGCTCCGTTTGGCCAAGGGTCGCGCAAGAGCAAGCAGGCGGGCGGGGGGCTGGGGGGGTGAGAGCTAAAACATCGGTGCAAAAAATTTTGGCAGATGAAAGGATTTAGCGAGGGGGGTATAAGGGGGGGCAAAAGAAACTGGCAGAAAAGCGAGCGTTCGCCCAAAATTTTGGGGGGCAGGGGGCCAGCGTAAACGACTTTCACACACACCACACAAACCCCACACCACCCAACACACAACACAAACACACACAAACACAATAATATATATATATATATATATATATATAATATATATACATATATTATTATTTAATATATTATAATATTATTAATAATTATATTATATAAATATATATATATAATATATATATTTTATATATTGTGTGTGTGTGGGGTTGTGTGGTGTGTGTTTGTGTGTGTGTGTTGTGTGTGTGTGTGTAAAGTCGTTCACCGGGCCCCTCCTGCCCCCAAAAAATTTTGGGGGGGGAAAAACCTCGTTTTGTTGCGTTTCTTTACCCCGCCATTCATACCCGCCCCTAACCCTTTCATCTGCCAAAATTTGTTTACCCGATCTTTTTAGCTCTCGACCCGCCAGCCCGCCGCCCGCCTGCTTGCTCTTCCGATCCCTCGGGCCAACAGCCTTTGCTATTCCAGCCTTCGCCCCAATGTGTTTTCCCGGGACACCAACAGCTCCCTTTATTCGTCTTTTTCCGCTTAACCTTCCTCTTTCCCTACCCTCCTTTTGCGAAGACTTATCTTAGACTGTTCTACCCACTCTCCCCCCAATTCCTTCGTCTTTTTCATCTTTCCTTTAAAATTAAACTCTTTTCCCCGCCTATTCGCACTGCTCGCCCCTTTTTCTCTTCCCCCCGGGTTTTCTTCAACAATCTCTTTTAACCTGGGCTTTCGAACAACTATTTCACTTTTCCCACTCTCCTTTACCCTCCTCACCCATGTAACCAATTTTCCCTTTTGTTCAGTCTCTTCCCCCCCATCTCTCTTTCTCGAGATTTTCTAATCAATTTTTCTTGCCAGTGTTCGTGACCACCAAAATTTTTCCCTCTTTTTCTCCCCCTGTCTTTCTTACATTTTTTTTTTATGTTAACTCGATCTACCGCTATTACTCGCTAACGCTGGGAAAAATTGCTTCATATCTTCTTCATTAGCATTCTTATCCTAACTTTCCCTTTTCTTTGCCTAACCTCTTGTCCGCCAGCAACTTTACTCGGTCCCTTCCCTCCCCCGCCGCTCGCTCTTCCCCCAAACCCTGTCGTCCCTTCCTCTCCGTCGAGCAGCTCCCCCTGCTCCCGCTCTCCCTTGGCCGCCAGTATCTTAGGCCGACTAGTCCCATCAGCCGTGCTTGACCCCAAGCATGTCTTACTCGGTGATCTTTGAAAAACTTTGACCTATTTGTCTAACGAAGTCCTCGCCAGCTCTTCGTGCCCTTTGCCCCCCTCCCTCCCGGGGCATTTGCTTCTGCCCGCTGTTTCGCCGAGGCCCCCGGGGGCTAATTTGTTTAGTTAAAATCACACGTAACCTATTGTTTGTACTACTTCTTTATGCTATACACATAGTGACGTATGTTTATTACTTCGTGTTTTTTATATAAGCTATTGTA
Source organism: Penaeus monodon (assembly GCF_015228065.2). Lineage (NCBI taxonomy): Eukaryota > Metazoa > Arthropoda > Malacostraca > Decapoda > Penaeidae > Penaeus > Penaeus monodon. The sequence continues at coordinate 20,667,141 of NC_051398.1, read as the reverse complement.
AAGTAACTAAATAATAAGTCTTTTCCTATGTATTGCAAAATTTGGCATTGGAGGAAATCTATATTTTTTCATAAATCATAATTTATTGTGTGTAGACACAATAAATCCAAAAAGAAAAAAATATCCCTGTGGCAGTAGTGATTCTGAGCGCGGAAATTAGAGGTACGAACTCATAAAGATTCTATCTCTCCGAGTCATCTCCAATAAAAATGTCGTTTTTGTTCCACGTTACCCATTCTAAGAAAATCCCCGAATATTCTCGAATCGAAATCAAGTACTATAACAAATATATCAGCAGTTCCTATACGATCTAGGAAAAGATCCTTGCTTCGGTATGCTGCAATGAGTGGCTCGAAACTGTTACTCATTCCTGCACAGAATCCCCGGCGACTGCGCGGAGATTAAATCGACGTGAGCACCTCATCATGCGGCGAAGGTGCTGCCCGATCACTCTCCCTCCGACTCGTTCAAGCATCAATGTTGACGGCGCTAACGCGGCCCCTGGACACGTCCCGTCCGCTCGTTATCTCGCATTCCCCAGTGACATTTATGCACGCTATTGAATGTGCTTTGGCCAATAACTGTCAGAAGCGAGAACAAAAGGAAATTTTAAGAGTATTAAGCGAATTAGATCCTTTCCAATTGGTCGACGTGGCCGCCTCTGCGTGCGAGGCCATAAGGGCAGCTGCAAGAGTTATAAAGGATTCAGATATGATATAAACCTAACGATTTCTTGGTCCCGGGATCCAGTCCAACATTAAATCTCTGCAATATTGATTTTTTTCTCTTCCAGACCTTGGTTTATTTGCACCACTTCTAGCTGAAGACGTACACACGCAAGAATGCACTCTGAACTCATGCACACGGCAATTTCCTAAATCATCTTTGACGTGATATAAAACCGAACTCGAAATTAGACTGCACTACACAGGGTCGTTCTTGGGAATTATCTTTACATCGCCATAATTTTATTAACGGCAAAATATGTTCTCTATCCAAGCGTGTTTAATGACTTATCAGATATAAGAAATTTCGTGAAACATAAAAGATTAATAAATACTGACTTGGAGCTTTTTCTTTTACGCTCAGCACTGTATTTCTGATAGGCAATTTGTACAACTTTTTACACAAAAGTCTTAAATATATATCTATACTCGTACGCTCATACATTCATATACACACAAATTGCATTAGTTTTGCTTTGAAAAACAGGCGCAAAACCAAAAACAAGTCAGATATATTTTTTATGAACTGTCAGTCTCTAAAGCAAAGCCAAACTTAAGTTTCATAACGTATTAGGATCTCGGTTACATGGTGTTGCCTTCGACGGTTTCTCGGTGTATCGTCCAGGAGGACGCAGAAAGGCCGGTCATACCAGAGGCGTGAGAACCATCCAGCCTGACTGACCTGGATCACCGTGTCCGAATGTGTGCAAGAGACGGCGTGACCTCATATCTACTCGAGATAACCTCATACTAACTAAATGTATTCCTCAGTATTAGCTTTTTACTTGTGAAAACCGGGGCTGTAGTGGAGGATGGTTCCCCTGGCAGTTCCCCAGTTCGCTCGAGCGCATATTTCGTGCGACTCGAAGACGCAAGTGAGGAATCCAAACGGCGATGGGTCAGCCTCCTTTCGACCCGGATTTACTGTCACAGATCCCGTATTTGGCATCACAGTCAGGAGAACTTATCGCCAAATGGGTTTACCTTGAAAGCAACGGAAGGCTGAGGTTTTAAGGGACTTTTGTGTAATGAAGGGGAACACAACAATGGGGGTTTCACACTCGATTCTCTTCATGATACGCAGGTCAGCGGTTGACCTCTCCCGGGATGGTTGTGCCGTGAGACCTAGCTTGACCTGTGACTAGAATAATACCGCCTATGAGTGTTACTCTGTATAGAATCCAATCCATGTACCTGTCGGCGAGTTCGAGCAGTGTTCGGCGCACACTGGGCATTATCATGATTTTCAACGGGCTATTTCCAGGACACTACCGTGCGTTGTCGAGGGCCCCCGGAGGCCGCGCAAAGTAAACAAGGCGGTCGTGTACGGAAGGGCGCTTGTGGACGCTTTTGACGAGAGCTGATATTTTCTCTTTTTATCTCTCTGGCGGTCTATCTTACTATTTTCAAAGCATTCATTTATAGATAGATTACTCCATAAATGGGAGGAGAGATCAGGAGATGAAAATGCTAAACTGAATGGATCCTTAATGTGTAGATAACAAAGGGATGGACAGAGTTCTAATAAAGATTCAGTAAAACATTTAAACACATACAAATACGCACGTGCGCGCGCGCGCGCGCGCGCAATAAATCTTGACGATCTGTTACACAGAATTGCAGCCTCCGTCACGAAGCGACGATTTCTGCGTCCACGACATCTGCTGTCACTGAAGCCATCCCGGGAGGGACCTATATCTACATCTACACTATCTATATATCTATATATGTATGTATGTTTATCATACACACACAACACATTTATGTGTGCGTGTGAGTAGGTAGGTAGTCCAATGAATAAATAATAGGTTAAAATCCTTAACCATGGGAGAAGATGGGATTTAGAGTGATATAGGCAGAACGATACATGTAAACTAGTGATGACTATAGTAAATAAACATGATTACGAGATAGATATTTTTTCTCGTAGATGGATATATCTTACAATAATAAGTATATCGCCAGGATATCCATGTGCAAACATCATATATGTGAATGTGTGTGTGTGTGTGTGTGTGTGTGTGTGTGTGGTGCGTGCGTGCGTGCGTGCGTGCGTGCGTGCGTGCGTGTGTGTGTTGTGTGTGTGCACATGCGTGCGTGCGTGCGTGTGCTGCGTGTGTGCGTGCGTGTGTGTGTGTTGTGTGTGTGCGTGTGTGTGTGCGTTGTGTGTGTGTGTGTGTGTGTGCGTGGATTCATTTTTTTCGTTTTGTTTCTGAAATCCAATTAAAGATTAAATAGCATCCGCATTAAGTTCATCATATTACCTCGTAATGTTTAATTCCTCAGACACTTAATACATCATAATGTTAATCCAGTTCCACACCAAAGATGTTAAATGCTTGTAATTTGCTTCTCAGGATATGAATCATCGGGACTCCCTCAGTTCCCACGTGGCTTGTGCCTCCTCAGCTGCTCCCAATTTAGCAATCGTTCTCCTTGTAAAGTGACAAATACAGCGGCAAAACTAAATACATTTTTGAGGGAGGCATAAAAAAAAACTGGAATTCCGATCCAACATTGATAGTCCGGAATGCCAGTGGTCCCTCGAGCCTGTTTCTGGCGGCGGTGAATAACGAATGACTTCCCTGGTGTCGCAACTGCCGCTTGCTCGATGTCCGGATGTTCCCAGCCCCTTGATGAGCCTTTTCCCGCTTCATTTCGGTCGCTCGGCTTCGGGGATTTTCGCTCCATTTTTCATTCGTTTGGCATTGATTCGTTGCATGATATTGTGTTTGTTTATTATTATCGTTGTTGTTTTATTATTGTTATTATTATCATTATCATTATTATTATTATTATTATTATTATTATTATTATTATTATTGTTATTATTATTATTATTATTTTGTTAGCCTGTTTCATTGTACCTTTCGCTTTTACTATTATATCTATGTTTTCCAAACGAAATTATCTTAGACATATATGTCTCACACCGATGTTCATAGTAACAGAGGCAGGTATGTTGATGAAAATGGTAATGATGATTATTATCATGATTATCATAATAATAACGATAACGATAATGATAATAATAATAATATAATAATAAATAATAATAATGATAATAATATTGATAATGATAATGATAACAATTGATACAATAATGATAATAATAATAATAATAATAGATATTAAAAATAACAACAATAGTAATATTAAATAATATAATAATAATAATTAGTAGCAGTAGTAGTAGTGGTATAAACAGTAGTGATGATAATAAAATAATGATAACAATAAAGATGATAATGAGGATGATAAGATTAATAGTAATGATAACCTTAACAATAATGATGACAATTAAATAATAATGAAAATGAGAATGGTACTAGATCGTAGTAGTAGTACTACTACTACTACCAGTAGTAGTAGTAGTAGTGGTAATGATTATGTTATTAAGGATACGATGATGATAATGATGACGATGACGATGATGATGATGATGAGATGACGATGAGAGGATGAGATGACGAGACGATGAATTGTGATGATGATGATGGGGTGATGAATGAGATGACGATGCGATGAGGAGATGAACGATGATGGGTGATGATGGGTTGGGGGT
>NC_051398.1:20612422-20614922 GCF_015228065.2 Penaeus monodon | reverse complement strand
GATGTCTGCGGGGAAAGGACGGGGACACTAGGCACAAGGAAGGACTTGCATGTAAAGGTCAGTAGAAAGGTGGGATCAAGGAACATTGGCCAGAGGCAAAATATGGGTCATGTCTGGAGTAGAGCAGAAAAGGAGCAAGAGTACTATGCTACCAGCAAAAATGCTTTCCGAATGATCAGGGTAATTTGGGTGTTTGAATGAGGAAAAGTAAGCAGTGATACCATTTGATTTTGTGTAGAAAGGTTGGAAGCATTTTGGGTTTTGATTTAAAAAATGAAAGCATTAACCATTTATATTGTTACAGAAGTCGTAGTGTTTAAGGACTGGAAACTGAAGTACATTGTTGATTGCTATTATGCTACATTATCTGATACTGTCTGGAGTTAGGAAATGATAGATCAAGTGTTGAAGGTCACTGAAAGAAATTGCACGAATTTAGTTAGGAAATGCGTTGTAATCGACGGCACGCAGCCCGGTCTTGCATCTTTTGGGATAATTGAAAGAGAACATCGAGTGATGAGGAAAGGTTATTACCTGTGGTTGAAAGTCAAGTGGGAAGAAATTCGATTTGATGTACATATGCAGGTAATGGCAGTACAAAAAGAGCAGTGCTGTCAGTGGAGGGTCCAGAGCTGATATCTTGAGCATAATAGCCGTCTTGGAGTTATAACCAATGCCCGAAATCATAATCCTGAAGGAGATGGTTTTCCTTCCCTGGATATGCAATCGCTAGCATATGGAGAGCAGGGAAGAAGGTTCGTGGCTTAATGTCGATATTGACCGATAGGAGATTGCTTATTTCAGACAGAAGAAGAAGGAAACACATGCGATAAGTATCTTTCTGAATGGGAGTGAAGGGTCGGAAGGGCTGAAGATGATAAGATGGAATTATTGTCTCAGTCTAGAGGACAGGAAGGGCGCTGGGCACGAGCGGAACGACCTGCTATTAAAAGTGTCGGGGTAGCCATGAAGAGAAGCTGAAGAACGAAAAACAATTGTAACAGTGAACTGTTCTCCAAACCCACGCTAGTTTGGAAAAAAAAAAATAAAGGTCTCCCTCTCGTAATCTGACTATCTGTTTGTTTATATATTTTGCCATTTATCTGTCTGCCTTACCCTGCAGTTCAACAAGTTCAATATAGAAATAATTTACACTAAATACACGATATATGAAGGGCATACCATAGATTTCTAATTCCTATTCAACTCAATTCGGTAGCCCCAAGTTACACTCGGTCCAAGCTCAGAAAAGGGAAAAACTGGCAACTCACCCGGAACTCTTTGGCTCAGTGTCTATTTGGAAAACGCAATAAGAATGTTATGTATACATGGAAGAAAGAGTATCAAGTGATTAGATTAAAAAGAGACCGGGTGAGTTGTCAGGTTGTTCTTTCCTGAAACTGGACCTACTATAGCATCAACATCCAGCACAGGAACACATGATATAACCTTTTCTTCATGCAGCCTTCAGTATCTTCCATTCATTCCTGTTCGAAGATACCAATTTGCTTAGGATTTCACTTTATCAAAACAACTATTTTTCAGTGTTACGTAACTCCATTTTTGGCTTAGGAAGATGATACTATTCAAGGGACATTCTGCTATATCATAGCTATATAGTGTTAAGAAACTGACCATGACAAATGAAATGTAATATTTCCAGTCTTTCTCTTAGATACAATCCCGGGAAAAAATCATTACAGTTCCAAATTTCCGAACTCTAAATCACACACACTGGTAATGGAACTGACATCTCTAACTAAACTTTACATTTCTCTGAGTCAGGTAGAATTACAAGAAAAGTTTTGCCTCTCTTGATTTAAACTGAAACGTTTAACCACTTGGTTAAACGCTCCAGTCCAAATCGAAATCCCGAGAATGCCACTTAATTACGGTACTCGTTACAGTGAAGTAGCATCTAATTCACTCAATTTGAATACCAAGAGTCATCCTTTCACACAGCTGCTCCTCAACTGTAAATCTGTGTGTTAGCCTCATTTACTCTGGTACGACAGATGAAAGTGAGTGCTTTGGCCAGTTGACATAAGTTGTGTAAGACTTGGTAAAACATATCAGAAAGAATACAATTCATCAATAAAAAATAAAAGGGCATTAGTCAAACGACCGGAGGCCAATAAAACTGTGTTATAAGCAATGACTAGTTAGGACAGCAAATAGGCTGTATTGGCTGTGGGCCACATGTAAACAGAAGGAGCTCTAACAACTGAGCCTAGTAACATCTCCTTTAGCAACTTCTCTTCTGTGGAAAGACTTATCATTTGTGTAACCTAAGGACCTTTTGGGCAAGAGATGTAATGACAGATCATAATGCCATCTAGTAGGACTAAAGCCCGGGTTCTGAAACACCTCTGTGGACCAGTTCAGAGATCTTCAGATCACTGAGCTGGGATCAGTTGTCCCTGAATAAACCAGTCGATGAAACTCTCTTACTCTTCCTTTCTCAATTGTTTCTTTGCTCTTCTCTCTTTCAGCCTCTGAG
>NC_051398.1:20589922-20599922 GCF_015228065.2 Penaeus monodon | reverse complement strand
CGATTACAGTCGGGTTCCTCGTTGCGTCACCGGACTGCTCTCCCTTTCACAGACAGCTGATAATGCATCCACGACAGAATTTACTTCAGCTCATATAAACCTAGACCTAATTAACACTTTGATCTAAAATACTAGCATTCAACTGGAAATTACATTTATAACATAAGCAACATGCATTATATAATTTTCGTTATGCTTCATCCTGTTTGCCATTCCCTCCCAGCTGGTCCTTCTCGCCCACCTCCCCAGCTGATGGGGACTCCGGCCACACAGCAGAGACGCAGCATTCGGTGCACTGGTAGTTATTTGTAACAGATGAGAGTGTAGTGAGCTTGCTGTCCGATTGCAGTTGTGCGGACACGTCAATGGCGTTCTCTAGGGTTCTGCTGCTGAAGATGATAGCTGTGATATTGATTATGGGAATTTTCGGTACTCTCGATACACAATAGCTACAATTCTGCACTTAATACAAAGTATCTGCAAATGAAGGGCAATGGCTACATGTCTATAGTAGCAAAGACAGACATACCCAACAAAAGCCGTTCGGGAAGTCGCCCACTGTAGTCCAGCAACAGCGGGTCACTCGGCGCCAGGTAAGTGGTGTGGCGACCTTGGCCGGCAGGTGCACTGTGTACGTAACATTAATCACTGTAGTACGCGGATGTAAGGAAAGCTGATGGCCATCATCTCGCTGAAGATGAGCGCACCTGCTTGGAATAAACATATGATTTGATGTCGTCCACCTGTGTTGCTTCGTGCATCTGCGTAACCACATGTAGATGTTATGCTTGGAGTGTTGTTATTAGAATTAATATTAATGTTGGTTATAACACGTTGCTTGTGCTATCTCCATTTTCTCATGTGTATCCCTGTAGCACATGTTAAGCAGGTATAGATTTTTTTAAAGAATATATATGACGTTTATAAACAACTACCTGCTGAGAATAAATTTGCAATAATTAACATATAATACAAAATCTTTTCGTTCTCCCATCAGCGTTTCAGACCCTAATTCCAAATCTTACAAAATACTCTGTAGACAATCACTTTCCATGTCCCATGTGACGCAAGAGAGATTTGCATGGAAATCAATGACACGAAACAAAAATATTGGATAATTGAGGGGCGGAGTGACTAGCGGGATGCTTAGCATTTGGTATTAAATCTTGAGCCGGAGACAAGGCAGCCCGGGCGGGCGGGCGGGCGCGGGGGGGGGGGGGGTAGGCCAGGACCCTTCCCTCTCGCTGCTTGCCTCCTGTGTGGGGGTCTACACACACACACACACACACACAAATATATATATACATATGATGTAGTGTTGTATCGGGGTGTGTTGTGTGTGTGTTTTTCTGTGTGTGTGTGGTGTGTGAGAGGAGAGTGTCTGCGTGGTTTGTGTGTGTGTGTGTGTGTGCGTGTGGTGTGTGTGTGGTGTGTTGTGTTGTGGGTGTCATTTGTGTGTGTGTGTGTGTGTGTGTGGGTGTGTGTGTGTGTGGGTGTGTATATATATAGATATATATATATATATATATATATATATATATATATATATATATATATAAATATATAAGAACTCTGGAAAAGAATACACACATACACAAACACCACACACACACACTAATATACTATATATAATATATATATATATATTCTATATATATATTATATATAATATATCTATATATATATTATGTGTGTGTGTGTGGTGTGTGTATGTGTGTGTGTCGTGTCCTGTGTGTGTGTGTGTGGTGTGCTGTGTGGTGTGTGGTGTGTTGTGTGTGTGTGTGTGGGTGTGTGTGTGTGTGTGTGTGTGTTTGTGTGTGCGTGTGTGTGTGGTTGATGTGTGTGTGTGTTTTGTGTACTGTTGTGGTGTGTGGTGCGTAGTGTGTGTGGTGTGTGGTTAGTGTGTGTGTGTGTGTGTAGGGTGGTGTGTGTGTGTGTGTGCTCGTGTGTGTATTAAGATATATATATATATCTATATATATATATATCTATTATATATATAATATATTTGGTGTGGGTGTGGTGTGTGTGTGTGTGTCGTGTGTTTGTGTAGTGTGTCGTGTGGGTTGTGTGTTGTGGGGTGGTTGTTGTGTGTTCGGGGTGTGTGTTGTGTTGTGTTGTGTGCGTTGGTGGACGTGTTGCGTGTGCGTGGTGTGTGGTGTGTGTGTAGTGTGTGTGTGTGTGTTGTGTGTGTGTGTGTGTGTGTTGTTTATTGTGTGTGTTGTGTGTGTGTGTGTGTGGTGTGGTGTGTGCGCCGTCGTGCATATACATATAATATATATAGATATATATATACTATTATATATAAATCCTGATATATATTATATATATATATCATTTTAAATATGTATGTATGTGTGGTGGCTTGTGTTGTTGTGCATTATATAAATATATATATAATTATATATATATAATATATCTATATACATATATATATATATATATATATATATATATTATTATATATATTATTAATATGTACAGTGTGTGGTGTGTGTGTGGTGTTCTTTGTTCTGTGTTTTTGTGGGTGTGTGTGTGTGTGTGTGTGGGTGTTCTGTGTGAGGGGGGGAGGCAAAGAGATTAAAGAAGAGAGAGAGAAAAGAGAGGAGAGGAGGAAAGAAGAGAGAGAGAGAGAGAGAGACGACGGAGAGAGAGAGATTGAGACGGGAGGAGAGTTGAGGGGGAGAGGAAGAGAGGAGAGAGAGAGAGATGAGAGAGAGGGACGAGATCGAGAGAGAATTGGTAAGAGAGTTAGGAGAGAGAGAGAGAGGGAGGGAGGAGGAGAGGGGGAGAGAAGGAGGGATTAGGAGGAGAGAGAGGAGAGAGAATAGAGAGAAAGATGAAGAGGAGGAGACAGAAGAGACCGAGAGAGAGAGAGGAGGGACGAACGAGATAGAGAGAGAGAGGAGCGAGAGAGAGACGATGAGAGAGAGATGAGACGAGACAGTGAGAGTGACAGAGAGAGAGAGAGAGAGTGGGGGGAGGGAGGAGGGGAAGGGAGAGAAGATGAGAGTGGGAGGGAAGAGGGACGGAGAGAGAGTGAGGAGAGAAGAGAAGGATAAGAGAGAGAGAGAGGGAGACGACGAGAGGAGAGGGGAGGGTGGGAGGTGCGATAGACGGGTGAGAGAGAGAGGAAGAGTTGAGCAGAGAAGAGGAGAGAGGAGAGAGAAGATAGAGAGGAGGATGACGAGAGCGAGGATGGGGGAGAGACGGAGAGAGGGAAGGAGAGATGAGATAGAGAGAAAGCGGGAGAGAGAGAAGCAGAACGGGAAGAGACGAGCGGAGAGAAGAAGAGAGCGAGAAGTTCGGAGAGAGAGAGAGGTTGAGTGGCTGAGAGGTGAGAGAGAGGAGGGAGGAGAACGGTGGGGAGAGAGGGGAGAGGAGAGACGGACAGGAGAGAGAGGAGAGGGATGAGAGAGAGACGGAGAGGCGGGAGAGAGGAGTCGTGAGAGAACTCGAGAGAGAGAGAGAAAGGGCGTGCTGGATCGAGGAAGAGAGAAGGAGAAAGAGATGAGAGAGGCGACAGGAGAGATGATGAGGAGGATGACGAGAGAGAGAAGGAGAGAGGAGAGCCGAGAGAGAGAGAGAGACCGAGAGAGAGATGTGGGGAGCTGAGAAGAGAGAGAGAGAAGAGGGAGGGAGGGAGGGAGAGAGAGAGAGAGAGAGAGAGAGAGGAGAGAGAGAGAGCGAGAGATCGAGGGACGAAGAGAGGAGAGCGAGAGAAGAGAGGGAGGAGAGAGAGAGAGAGGAGGAGAGAGAGAGGAGATGGAGAGACCGAGATGAGAGGAGACAGACAGACAGACAGACCGACAGGAACAGACAGACAGACAGAGAGTTAGAGAGAGAGAGAGAGAGAGAAAGAGAGGGGAGACAGAGAGGAGAGAGAGAGAGGGAAGAGAGAGAGAGAGGAGACGGAGGAGAGAGAGAGATGAGAGAGGGAGGATGGGACGAGACTTTGAGGATTAGCGACAGAGAGGAGAGTGAGAGAGAGAGAGAGAGACAGAGACAGACAGACAGACAGACAGACAGACAGGACAGACAGAGAGAAAGAGAGAGAGAAGAGAGAGAGGGGAGCGAGAGCGAGACAGGAGACAGACGAGAGACAGAGAGAGAAAGAGAGAAGACAGAGAGAGGAAGGAGAGGAGAGGGGATGATATGAGAGAGGAGAGTGGGTGGAGAGCAGGAGGATGGGAGGTGAGGAGAGGGAGAGAAGAGAGAAGGAAATCTGAGAGGGAGAAGGACCCGGGTGGAGAGGAGAGAAGGCGGATATAAGCGGCAGGGCCGAGGAGTGGTGACGGGATGGAATGGCGCAGCGCGAAGAAGAAGAAAGAGGACGTGATAGCCCACGTGGATGATATGAGATGGAGAGACGGAGATGGGAGAAGAGAGATTGAGGAGAGATGATGGAAGAGAGCGAGATGAGAGAGGAGCAGGAAAGAGAGATGAATCCGAGAGACGAGAAGAGGGAGAGGAACGACGAGCGAGAGGGAGAGAGGAGATGGGAGGGGAGAGAGGAGAGAGAGAAGAGAGAGAGGAATCGGCTGAGAGACGAGAGGAGAGAGAGAGAGAGAAGGAGAGAGGGAGGAGAGAAGAGAGAGAAGGACAGAAAGAGACATAGAGATAGAGAGAGAGAGAGGATTGGAGAGAGGAGAGAGAGGGGGAGAGAGAGGAGAGGAGAGGAGTGATGAGAGAGAGATGAGAGGAGGATCTGGCGACGAGTGAGATGAGAGAGAGAGATGACGAGAGAGAGGACGAGACCAATGATGAGAGGATGAGAGACGAGAGACGATAGAAAGGAGAGAGAGAGAGATAGAGAAGAAAGAGAAGAAAGAGAGAAAAGAGGGGGAAAAAGAGAGCGAGAGAGAGAGATGATGGACGGAGAGAGAGAGAGAAGTGAGAAGCGGAGAAGAAGAGAGACGGAGAAGAGAGGAGAGAGAGACACGAGGAGAGGAGAGAGAGAGAAGAAAACAGAGAAAAAGAGAAGAGGAAAAGAGAAATAGGAAATAAGATGAGGAGAGAGACGGGAGAGAGCAGAGAGAGAGGGCGGCTGAGAGGAGAGAGGAGAGAGAGAGAAGAGAGGGTGACGAGACGTAGAGAGTATTGACGGGGATGAGAGAGGAGGAGAGGAGATGGAGGGAGAGAGGAGAGAGAGATGAGAGATTGAGATTGTTGAGAGAGACGAGAGGGGAGAGAGAGAGAGAAGAATGAAAGGAGGAGAGAGAAGAATGTAAAGGAAGAGAGAGAGGATAGAGAATGATGAGAGATGATGAAAAGAATGAGAGAGAGAGAGAGAGGAGAGGAGGAGGGAGAGAGAGAGAGAGAAGAGAGACGAGAAAGAAAAAAGAGAAAAGAGGAAAGCGAAAGGGAGAGAGGAGGACGAGCAGGAGATGTGAGAGATAGAGAGAGAGAGAGAGAGAGGTGAGGAGAGACGAGAGACCTAGAGGAAGAGAGAGAGTAGCAGAGACGGACGGAGAGAGATAAGCTGGAGAGAGGAGATGAAGAGGAGCTACAGAGGATGGAGAACGAGAGAGAGAGAGAGAGGAGAGAAGAGGGGGGGGATATAGATAGAGAGAGAGGGGGAAAGAGAGAGAGAGAAGAGAAAGAGAGGGAGGGAGAGAGGACAGAGAGAGAGAGAGAGAGAGAGATCGAAAAGAGAGACAGACGAGGAGAGAAGAGAGAGAGGGGGGGAGAGAAAAAAAGAGAGAGGAGAGAGAGGAGAGAGGAAGGAGAGGGGAGAGAGAGAAGAGAGGAGAGAGAGGGAGAGAGAGAGAGAGAGAGGAGAGAGAGAGAGAGAGAGAGGGGGAGGGGGAGAGAGGAGAGAGAGGAGAAGAGGATGAGAGAGAGAGAGAGAGGAGGGGAAAGAGGAGAGAGAGAAAAGAGGGGAGGGGAAGCGAGAGAGGAGAGAGAGGAGAGATTTGGGGAGAGGGGAAGGGGGAGGAGAGAGGAGGGGAGAGAAAGATATTGAGGAGAGAGAGAGCGAGATAGAGAGGAGATAGAGAAGAAAGAGAGAAGAGAGAGAGAGAGAGAGAAGAAAGAGAGAAACGATAGAGAGATAAAGAGTCATAATATACACACACATTGACAAACACAAGCACAGACACACACGAACACCTACACAGAAGCACACTTACGCACACACACAACATAGCTACACGCAAAGAGCAAATATGAGGGAACTAAAAACGCATATCCGTTCGTAATTGCGTTCTCAGAATAGACAAAACACAGTTTGCGCTAACCAGACACAATTACATGTTTCCTCATCTTACACCAGGGGGGGTCTGGGAAAGGGGAAATGCCCCAGGGTGAGGGGAAGAGGGAAAGGCAGAGGAGGAGGAGAGGGAGAGGGTAAGGGAAAGGGAGAGGAAGGGAGAGGAGGGACAGGGAAGAAAAGGGGAGAGGGGAAGATAGAGAGGGGAAGGGAAGGAAAGGGGAGAGGGAAGGAAAAAGAGGATGGAGGGAGAGGGAAAGAGGGAGGGAGAGGGGAAGCGAAAGGAAGAAGGGGGAAAAGGAAAGGCGGAGAGGAAAACCAGACGAAAGATGGAATGGAAAGATAAACAGGAAGCGAAGAGAATGGGAAAATGGAGAAGGAAAAATTGAGATAGAGGGGAGGAGAAAGGGAGAGGGGGAAAGGAAGAGGAGAGTGCTGGAAGGGGCAGAGGAAGAGAGAGAGGGGAAGGCGGAGGAGGCCCGGGCGGTGCAGGACGTGGGAGAATCTCCGCCTCGTCCCTCACCCTTGGCCCGGCCTGGCCAGGCGCCGCCGGCGGGCTCGGCTTCCCCGTGCTAGCGACTCTCCCCCGAGTTCCGTGAGCCGATTCCTCAGGTATTGGCAGTGCGTTTGGTAACATCCGTTCGGGAATATTGAAAAGCGCCTCTTAAGCAACCTTGGGCTGCCCCTTCACCCTGCAAGAAGGAGAGAGGAAGAGAAAAAAGGGGATATTGCATTCATCATGATAGTCATCTTAACACCTGAGAAATGCTCACAGCGTAGAGCAATCCTATCGATTCCTTCGCCGCGCCGGGTGATTGAAATCCTTTTCAATTGCTATTCGCTGTCAATCAGTCATCATCGATCAGATATGGAAAGCCGTCAGTTAGAAATTGTATCTGTTCGAAAGCCATATCGGATTCCCACTTTTTCTTGCTTCTGCTGGGCGCAGGCGCGGCGTGGCAGCGAGCGTGTAGGTAGCAAAGCAGTAGCTCGGTCGGCGCCTGTAAGTAGTCATGGGCGCCGCGCAGCCGAGTGAGGTGGCAACTATACCTCGCGCCTTAGAGCACTTGAAATCGTTTTTCTCTTTCGCCCATGAAGGGTAATAAGTGTGGCCTGAAATTCTTGATTTCTGCCGGCGTTTTGTCAGCGCGATGGCGGTATTAACTGACAAAAGAATATTCACTGCTTATAATTATTTGAGAACAGTAATACCATTCTTCGAGTGCTAAGTGCATTATCTCCATTTTCAGAGTCTTTCATGTCACCGATTCATCTTGAGATAATGAGCAACATGTTCATCCCCGTCCCCGGCGCCTGTTCATGACCATTTAGAGAACATCTGGAGCGAGAACATCGCCTCGCCTCCGAAATCCTAATGAAGAGGCGGCCTCATTTCCTCCCATTCCGGATTCCGCTCCTTCCCGCATCGCTCTCCCGCCGAGCCGTGCAGATGAGACAGTATCCTGCTCTGGCATCGCCTGGACGATCGTTTTCTGTCTGAGTGGAGGCTTCTTAATAGCCCGTTGCTTCCCTGACCTTTGACCTGACCTCTGGCCGCCGCAAAAGCTGTTTTCCTTTTAGCTCGCTCGTTGCACTTTTTCTCTCTTTTTCTACATGATATTTTAGATTGTTCTGTCGGATATGTATTTGTTGTCCTTCATATTTCGTCTGGATATAATATAAATAATATAAATAATAAATATGATATGAAAGTATATAGATAGGATGAATAGGTATATGAGATATATATATATATATATATTATTAGTTAGTATATGATATATATACATATAATATATATATATATATATATGTATATATTTAGATATATATATATGTATATATGATATGATATGTAGTTGTGTATGGTGATGAAACATATATATATTTGTATATATATATATATATATAAAATTTTATTTTTTAAATTTATATTTTTAATATATATATTATAGGCATATAAATTATATTTTATATTTTTAAATATATATTATTATATATAAATATATGAAATGTTTATCTATTTATTATTTCTAATTTATTTTTATTTATTGTGTTGAGGTTGTGTTTTGTACATATGCTCAGTGTATCATAAAGATATGCTAATTTCAAATTATTACCAGCTTAAAATAAACACAAGTACATTTTTCTCACATCTTGTACTTCGATTGGTCGAGTGGAGTTTATAACCATTTAAAGGGAAAGTTTTTACTTAGGAAATTGACTCCAAATTTTCCTTTTGCCTTTCACACCAATGGAGAAAAGGATAACTAGATTGCCAATACTGATAAGAATAATAACAATGGCAGTAGAGGTAATGGTAATAATCATGAATAATTATCATTATGATAACTTCAGCCATGATCGTAATAAGAATATTAATAATTATGATAACGTGGCGATACTGGAAAAGTGTAATGATATTAGAACACCAATATCATCAATAAAATTATATTAGCGACAGCATTTGCATATATGATGTTGAAGATTACGAAGATGATAAAGACTGTGATGAAATCAACCGTAATAATAAAAGTAGTGAAACTGTGACTATTATATATCACTGATGATAATATTCTTCTAATAATTATAAAGACTTTTGATAGAAATGGCAGTAAAAATAACGGCGGGAACTGTGATAACCATCAGGAAGCTGATGGTAACAGTAAAATGATAACAGTAATGATGCTTATTGACAGAAGATAAACAATGATAATAACAATAATGACAACACTAATACTAATGATCAGGTCACCAACAGTAATGATGTTAAAATTATTGTCATTATCATAGGCATTATCCTTAGTACTATCAACTATCTTCTTTCTAGCCTTTTTTCATTTAAATGAAGTTGATGGATGCTGTCAGTGACACTAACATTGGTGAGAATGATATACGCAAGATAATGATAATAAGTCCTACTAATACGGCCACTGTTATAGATAGTAACTGTAATGATACTAATGGTGATGTGATTATAACAGAAAAAATGATCATTATAATATTTATAATAAAGGTAATAATCATCATAATGGTTATAGTAACAGTAATGATAATATGAATAATGATAATAATGATGATAATAATAATAATAATGTTAGAAATAATGATGGTAATAATGATAATAATGGTAATAATAATGAAAATAATAATAATGATAATAATAACGATAATAACAATGATAATAATAATAATTGTTATTATTATTAATATTATTATTATCATTATTATTATTATTATTATTATTATTATTATTATAATTACAATTATAATTATAATAATGATGATAATAATAACTATTATTATTATTATCATTTTTATTATTGCTGTTGTTTTCTTGTTGTTTTGTTGTTATTACTATTATCATTTATTATTTTTTCTATTATCATTATTGTCATTATCATTATCATTATCGTCATCATCATTATTGTTATTATTATTATCATTGTTATTATGATTATCAATACTATTGTTCTTGTCGTTGCTATTGTTAATATTACTCTAACGATAATAACAATAACAGTAAAATGCTAATGACTCTAACCATAATAATAACAATTATGGTGCAGTAATACCATAATAGCAGCAATAATAATCATGGTAATAGTAATAATAATGACAACAAAAATAATAATGAGAATAATACTTATAACAACAGCAGCAGTCACAACATAAAGAACAATAATGATGATAATAATGATACTGATAATAATAATGATGATACTGATAGTAATAATAACATTTATGATAATAAGAACAGTGATAATAATGACAACAACAATAATGATG
>NC_051398.1:20545443-20554882 GCF_015228065.2 Penaeus monodon | reverse complement strand
CTCAAACGGGGTCATTGTACACACTGGGAGAGTATAATAGAAATGTTTTTTCCTTTCCCCTTTATTTCATGAAAAATTTTTTAATTTCCTTGTTTTTCTTTGGGCCGATCTTTTTTTTTTTCAAGCTATTGTCTATCTAGATTTCGCTTACACTTTTAAAGAAAAAAGGACACAAATTTTTCTTTACTTCTGAAGACCTTTTTTTAATTACTATCAAAATCTTCCTGTTAGAAAAATTTTTTCCAAGCAAAATCAAAATCAGAGAAAAGTTCCTTTTTGTGTTTTCTGACAAAAAGAAAGTCGGAATGACGGGTTTCGGGAAACAGGGCGGATCACCCTCTGAAATCCCCACTATTTCCTCGGGGAAAGTCACACTGCGCACGATAAAGGGGGAAGTTCTGTCCCGTTTTGCTCTCTGATCTCTTAGGGAAGGACACGGGGGTAAAGCAACGTCTGCGAAATAGAGCCACTCATAGGGGAAAGGATTGATCATAAGGGGGGGTTCAATCCCAGGGGTTTGGGAACCCCACCTCCCAGTAATTGGTAATAATGGCCGGTGTTTCGGAAAAACTGTTACTGAATCTAATGCAAAACAAAGTCTGGAGCTGAAAAGATCAAAGCACTGCCCGGGCCCAAAAAAAGTGAAAGGAAAAAGAAGAACTCGCGGCTGTTCCCCCCGCAGGAGGGATGCCGAGGTCCTGGGGGAGCGGTGGGACGCGTGGCTCACCCCTCAAAGGCCTTCCACATTTGCTCGGCGGATGCAGCGAATTAGGTTTTTTTTGACAGTCGGGCTGTATGGTAAACGTATTTGGGGATGTCTATCACGGGGTTATATTTACTTTTTAATCAAAATTTTTAAAAGGGGAAAAGACTAGAACGAAGTCGCACTCCTCCAACAAGGCAGAACAACGAGAAGTCCGGGGTGTTGTAGTACGTGGCTGGGCCCCCAGCAAAAAGGGATTTCTAAGAGATAAAAGCTAAAGATTATTGAATCATAAGTATAACCCCACCATCACGCCACATATAATATGTAAAGGGACACACCACACACACACACAACACAAAACACACCACACACACACCACACACCACACACACACACAAACAACACAAACGCACACACACACACCACACCACACCACAACAACCCACACCCACACACACACACGCACACCCACACAAAAACACACACACACCACCACACACACACACACCCACACAAACACACACACATACACACACAAACACAAACACTCACACACCCATAACACATCCATGAATGGAAAACATACTTCCGTGTAGATACTAGGTAGAAAAACCAACAATGCAAAAATAAATTTATTTTTAAAATGAGACTACAGTTTCGAAATCCCTATTTCTCTTCAGATCTAAAGAGGAATCCAGGGAGATTTTTTTAACTGTATTTTTTTTCAAAAATTTTGTTTTTGCACGTGGTTTTTCTACCACCCACACACCACCACACACCACCAACACCACCACACACACAAACACACACACCACACACACCACAAACACACAACACACAACACACACACACACACACAAAAACCAAACACCACCCAAAATATTACAGCGTATTAAAATACATACATCATACACACACACAACACACACACCACCACACACACACCCACATATATATATATATATATATATATAAAATATATAATTATTATATATATATGCATAATTTTCATATGATGTATATAAAGGTTATATTTTACACCCGAAATGGAAACCAGGGGGGATTTCGAAAGTGTTGTCTCGTCTTTTAAAAAATCTATTTGTGCTTGTGGATTTTCTCCATAGTATAACCGGTAGAGTGTTTTCCCCCTTTATGTTTTATATAATTTTAATATTATATATATAAAATATATAATATATATATATATTATTATATATATATGATATATTTTATATATATATATATATATATATATTAAATTTTAAAATTATATTTATATAATGTATAAAATGTACATACATGTATTTTATTATTATATATAATATATAATTAATATATATATATATATATAATATATATATTTTTTTTTATTTATTTCTATAACACACACCACACACACACACACACACACACACAACACACACACACCACACAAAACCACACACACCACACACACACACACACACAACACACACGCATATAAATGTATATATATATTTTACATATTATAATTTATATATTATTTTATATATTTTATATTTATATCTATATATATTTTGTATATATATTTGCATCTATTTTTTTAAAAATAATATTATATATATATATTAATATATATATATATATAATTATATATTATATATATTTATTATTTGTGTGTGTGTTGTTGTGTGTGTGTGTGTGTAGATACTTTTAAATATTATATATTATTTATATATAATATTATATTATATATATATTATATTTAAGAAAATTTGAATATATATATATTTATATATATATATATATATATATTTATTTTAAATTATATATATTATATATAATGCCACACAATTACATATGTTACCACACACTGTATATAGAATAACAAAATTATGTCTGTATTGCACAACACATTAATATTATCACACACCCACACACACAAAACACACAAACCCACCACACACACACACACACACACACACACACACACAAAACACTACAAACACCACACCCCAACACACACAAAACCCACACACACACACACACACACACACACTCACATATATATATATATATATATATATATATATATATATATATAATTTGTATATATATTTTGTACAAAATATGAATATATATACATCCATATAATATATAATAATATATATATATTATTATAATAATATATATATACATATTATTATCATCATCACATAAAGGGGGCTAACGCCGACGGGGGCCATGGCCATCCCCCTTCGCTTAGCCCGAGGTCCCTCGGGGCAGTCTCCAGGCGGGCACAGGGCCCATCTCTATTTCCCTCACGAAGGTCTCGTCGAGCTGCCCAAGCCATGATCTCCTGGGACGCCCCACAGGTCCCTCCACCCGGGTTGTCTCGCAGAGAGAAAACCTGGGGGCAGGGTCGTCCATAGGGAGGCAGCTAGGTGGCCATATAGCCTGATTGGCGACCCGGATTATGCAAGAAAACAGGTCCCATGCCATCTCACGGTGTAACCCCCGGGTTTGGGAAACAGGGGCCTCCCAACTGACCCCATGACCCGGGCAAAGGGACTTTTAAAAAGGCTAAGGCGAGACTCCAAAGGGCACTGGATAGCGTCCGGTTTTCGCTTCCATGAGCAAACTGAAGTATCAAGGCCTTAAAGACACCGCTTGGCCCCTTCTGCTAGGTCCCGACATCTCCAAACGCTTTTTTGATCGAGTTCTGGCTCCGTTGCCAGACCACCCGTCTACTGTTCCGGTCTACAACCCAGAGATATGACTACGCTACCAAGGTTGTAAAACTTTCTGTGACTTCAACGTCCCACCGCAAGCATGGTCACTGAACGGGTTCCCCAAACAGGCCCCAAAGTCCTAAATCTTGGTCTTGGCCCGGGAGCCCTTTCTAAGCCTGGGGGCTTCGCCCATTGCTAAATGCATAAAGAGCCGCCAAATGTCCAAGGACTCAGATAGGTGGAAACATCGGGGAAAAAGTAAAGGGTCCAGACCTTAATTTTCCCTAGTGTTGCTCCCACTGACTTTGGCTAGTACTCTGCCCTTACCCGTCCTACAATGTTGAAAAGTGGGGGGTGCAAGGACAAGCCTTCCCTCCCCCTGAATTAACAGGGAAGAAGTTCGCATACCCCCACCACACTTTACAGCCTTTCAGTCCAGATAGACTTGCTATGGGGCCAAAATCTGTGTGGGAAATTCCCCTGAGCCTCGGATCCCAAAAAGCGATTCCGATGCCCCGAGTAAAACCCCTTTTCTTGAGGTCATGTAGGCTGAAAGAAACCACGACCAAACCCCCGACGGCTTTTCCACAATTACTCGAAGCGCTAATAACGGTCTTTGGGACTTGCCAGGAGTAACCCCGCTGCTCCGGTCTCGGGTGCCTCAGTAGGTGGTTTTGGGGATCCGTTTCAAAAAGAATGTGAGCGAAAACCCTTTGCCTGGTATGCGACAGTGTAATGCCACGGTAGTTGCTACAGTCCCATCGCCCCCCTTTCCCCTTCCAGAGAGGGATGACCACGCCCCTCAGCGGGTCGGGGGGAAGGGTACCAACTGCCAAATGGCGTCAGGACTGTATGCAGGCCCCGGCCTAGGTTCCCCCCACCCTTTTAGCGTTCCAGGGATATCACATATGCCGCATTTTTCCCCTCTTCAACTTAAAAATCGCCACCTAACCTCTGTTAGGGTAGGAGGTTCCTCGCTGATGGGTGGGTCCGGCACACCCACGAGCATCGTTTGCATAAAGCAAACTGTTGGAGGATCCCCCGGGTCAACTTTTTTCAAAATACCACCCAACGTTCACGAATCCAACTTCTGAGATATCCTCCACCCGCTGATGGGGACTGAGTCATCTGTGAGGGGGGCTTAGGTTCATTTTCTCAGGGCTTGGTAGGCAGGGCGAAGGCATTTCCCAAAAAGGGCCTCGACCTCCTCAGCAAGATTCCTGATGAGCTGTTCCTTGCCCCCCTTCTCAGCAGTGTCCGAGCCCTACGCACCATGGAACGACGCAAGACTTATTCCCATTTGCCGACCTTGCGACACCTTCAGGGGGCCTCAAATGTCCCCGGGGGAGATGGTTTCTCCCTTGCCTTTGGGCTACGCCAATGACCCTGAGCCTTCGGTGTTACGCGCTTGGGACTCCCACGAGCAACGGGATCCGTCGGGTTGCTGGTTTCGGAAAATCGGTCAAGACTGCCGTGGCGAACCCCGGGCACACTCCTCCCCTTATCTGCCCAAAGTGAAACATTTAGGGGGGCCACGGGGACGGGGAGTTTTAAGGGGAAAACCCGCGGGTACCAAAAGAAACCTAGGGTCTTTTCCACAGAACTCAGATCCGGTAAACCCTGCAGTTCTGGGGGATCCTCCATCGCTGCTCAAAAGGGATGTGGTCGATCTCCTTGGCCACTGTCCCCCGTATCGCTGTACCAAAGTCCAGCGATGGGGTTTGGGAGCGCTGGTACCAGGAGCCAAGATCCTCTTTTTCTGGGCCCCTAGCAAAGTCCCGGAGAAGGGAGGCTTTCTCGCTGCGGGGTCAGCTCCCAGCCGGGGGGCCGCAGACATCTCGTACCAGCTCGGTCAAGCCGGATCCGAAATTGAATCGCCCGAACAATGCGAATTCTCCCGGGGGAAAATCGTCTGCCACAGATGCGATTTTGGGCGTAAAAAACCCCTTTTCTTTCACTGGGTTTTTTATGTCATGGTAGGAGCTTAAGCAATAAAACATGACCCAAAAAGCATCTTCAGTCTCAATCCCTGATACGCTCATAAAACCGGTGTCCCCCTCGACTACCGCGGCTGAAGTCCTGAAAATGGTAGGCTACACCCGGGAGGGGGGTTACCATCGTCGGCCCCGACCAAGTAGTGTCCACCCACATGATCGTGCCGCTACCGGGGTCTTCTCCCCTCTGAGAGGGAGCCACCTCAATCCCATCGCTTAAATTTCCCCCGGATAGCAGGGGAAACCGCTCCCCTCCCGCAAGGCCCGGGATGTTCCAAGCGCCTCCCCGGGAAGCAGCCTGAGGTTAACCCTCGGGTGGTCACTCCGGGTGCACGCCACCTCTGCCGCCCCGCCAACACGCCCCAGATAAAGGGGGTGGGCAGGCTGTGGGACCGCCATCCACCTGTGGGTTCCCGGGGGCTTTCCCCCCAACTTCATGGGGGGTTTTTGGCCCCTGCCGGGCGCAGGCGGGACGAGAAAACTCTCGCTCCAACCCTGCACCCCGACTTTTGCCCTCCCAGGGACCCACACCCCGCCTTACTTGCGGGGTGGGGGGGACACCCCCTCCCCCCAGCTTTCCATTTAAAAACGACGTTGCCAAGGGTCATTCGGGGGGGAGGAGGCGGCGGCCCCCCTCCCCCGGCCGCCCCATTTCCCCCGGGTGGCTAGGGGCAGGAGTTGGAAACGAACCCAGAGCGTGTCCACACGCCGGGGGGCCCCAACCCTACCTCTGGGGCCTCCTGCTGCTCCGAGATCCCCCACAGTTTTAGCCGGGGACCGAAAGGTACCCAGTTACCCATGGGGTGGCCACGAGGAGGCCTGCAGAAGTCTTAATGGGGGGAGGGCTGTGACCTGGCAGGGGAACTTCGAAGCTGCCCCCCTTTTTCGCACGGGGCTAGCCAGGGTGGAAGCTGCAGGGGAAAAGGGCATGAAAGCACTTAACACTATCTAGGCAAAACCACACCATCGCTTCACATCACCATGCACTGAACACCCACCCATAAATATAACACCACACACTCACTATTATAATTATATATAATATTTATAATATATATAATATATATTATAATTTTGTATATTATTTATGTACTATATTGAATATATATACATCCTATAATATATATTATATATAATATATATATATATATTTATATACTATATATATATATATATTAACATAACAAAATATGTTTATAATATTATATATATATATATATAATATATATATATTATATATTAATGTATATATTTCAAATATATAACACAAAAATACCACACACCACAACACACACACACCATACACACACACCCACCACACACACACACAACACACACACACACATATATATTATAATTATATTATTATATTTTATATATGTTTGTGGTGTGTGTGTTTGTGTGTGTTGTGTGTGTGTGTTTTGTGTGGTGTGTGTGTGTGTGTGTGTGGTAGTTTTGTGTATATATTGAATATAATCATAAAATTTTAATATTATATATTATATTTTAATTTATATTATTTTATATATATCCCCATATTTATGTGTATGTATATTTTTAAAAATTATATTATTAAAAATTATTATTATATTATGGGTGTTTATATTTTTAATTTATGTCACACACTATGTATACATATGTTTTATATCTATATATATTTATATAAAATTTTATTATATATATTAATATATATTTTATATATATTATAAATATATATATATATTATTATATATTATGATGTAATATATTCTATATATTAATAAATATATTACAAATATTTTATATAATATATAATTATATATATATATTATTATATATATATATTTTTGTGAGGTTGTGTTGTATATTTTTATGGGGGGGTGCTTCACGTGCATGGTGATGTGAAGCGCTGGTGGGGTACCTGATGTGTTAATGCTTGCATCCCCTTCTCGCTTGCAGCTTCCACCCTGGGTAGCCCCCTGCGAAAAAAAGGGGGCACTTCTGCATAAATCTCCCCTGCCAGGTCACAGCCCTCCCTCATTAAGACTTCTGCATGCCTCCTCGTTCCACCCCTGGGTAACTGGGGACCCTTCGGTCCCCGGCTAAATCTGTGGGGATCTCGGAGCAGCAGGAGGCCCCCGAGGTACGGATTTTGGCCCACCGCGTGTGACACGCTCTGGCTTCTACCAAATCCTGCCCCCTACCCCCGGGGAAATGGGGGGGCTCGGGGGGGGTGGGCCTTGCCAGTCCTCCTCCCCCCGATGACCCCCTGCAACGTCGTTTTTAAAGGAAAAAGCTGGGGGGGGGTGTTTTCCCCCCCACCCGAAGTAAGGCGGGCTGTGGGGCCCGCTGGGAGGGCAATTCGGGGTGAGGGTTGGAGCAGAGTTACTCGTCCCCCCCTGCCCCCGCGGCCCCCCCCCCATGAAGCTTGTGGGGAAAGCCCTCGGGAACCCCCCGGGGGATAGGCGGTCCCCACAGCCCTCCACCCCCTTTATCTGGGGCTGTGTTGGGGGGTGCGGCAAGGTGGCGTGCACCCCGGGGTGACCCCCCGGGCTTAACCCCAGGGGTGCTTTCCGGGTAGGCGCTTGGAAAATCCCGGGCCTTGCGGGAGGATGAGCGTTTCCCTCTGCTATCGCGGGAATTGAAGCGACTGGAGTTGAGGTGGCTGCCCTCTCAGAGGTGAGAAGACCCGGTAGCGCACGATCAGTGTGGGGGGTTTCACCTACTACTGGTCGGGCAGCGATGGTCACCCCTCCAGGGTGTAGCCCCTACCTCTCCCGTCGACTCAGCCTGCGGTAGTCGAGGTGACACCGGTTGATGGCGATCATGGCATTGAACTGAAGCTGCTTTTGGCTTCATGTCTCTTTTGCTGTATCGCTCCTACCGATTTGTACATAAACCGATGTAAAAAGGCGTTCTACGCCAAACCGCATCTGTGGGAGACGATTGTCCCCCCCGAGACATTCGCATTGTTCTGGGCGACTTCAATGCGGGATCCGGTGTGACCGAGCTGGCTACAGATTTCTGTCGGCCCCCTGGCTCGGAGCCTGATCCCACAGGAGAATAGCCCCCTTCTCCGGGACTTTGCTAGGGCCCAGAAAATGAGGTTCTGGCTCCTGGTACCAGCGTCCAAATCGCTCGCTGGGCTTGGGACGCGATACGGTACAGTGGCCAAGGGGATCGCCCCCATCCTTTGCACGCGTGGAGGATCCTCCAGAACTGCAGGGGTTTTCCGGAGTTCTGATTCTGTGGGCCCCCGACCTAGGCTGCTTTGGCCCCCCTGCGGGTCCACTTCAAACTCCCCGTCCCTCGTGGCCACCCCAAGGTTTTTTACTTGGCAGACTAAGGGAGGAGGAGGGGCCCTGGGTTCCCACGGCAGTCTCGACCGATTTTTCGAAAACCCCACCGACGGTCCAGTTGCTCTGGGGGTCCTTCAAACCGTACACTCAAGGGAGCTCAGGGTCCTTGGGGGGGACGCCCAAAGGCAAGAAATCCATCTCCCGGAGCATTAAGGGCCCCTGAAGCGTTTTCGCAAAGGGTCGGCTAAAGGAACGTCTTGCGTCGTTCCCTGGTGCGTAGGGGTCGACATGCTGAGAAAGGGGCAAGGAAAAAGTTCATCGGAAACTTCTGAGAGGTCGAAGGCCCTTTCTTGGTAAATACCTTTGCCCCCTACCAAGCCCTGAGAAAACGAAAAATAAGCCCCCCTCACAGATGACTGCATCCGATAGCGGATGGACGGATCATCTCAGATCATGTTGGGATTCGTGAACTTTGGGCTGGTATTTTTTGAAAAGTTTTTTAAGGTGGATCCTCCAACAGTTAGCTTTGGATGCAAGCGGTCTCAGTGCCTGTGCCCGGGCCCACCCATCGGAGGGAACTCCTACCCTAACAAGGTTAGGGTGGGGTTTCCAAGTTGAAGAGGGAAAGCTGCAGGCATTTATATCCCGCTGAACTGCTAAAGCTGGGGGGGAACCCCATCTCGGGGCCTGCATACAGTCCCGACTGCCATTTGGCAGTTGGGACCATTCCCCCTGACCGCTGAGGGGCGT
>NC_051398.1:20537943-20540443 GCF_015228065.2 Penaeus monodon | reverse complement strand
AATGTGTGTATGTATGTATGTCATGGTATGTATGTATGTCTGTATGTTGTTATATGTATGTATGTCTGATATGTATGTATGTAGTATGTATGTATGTATTGTATTTATGTAAGTCTGGCATGTATGTATGTATGATATGTGAGTAGTATGTATGTTGTATGTGTGTATGTGTATATATTGTATATGTGTAAATAGATCACATCTATGCATTTATATTAATATATTATATATATATAGATGGTATATACATATATCTATGTATTTATATGTATTTATTATACATATCATATGTGTAGGTATATATCTATATAATATATATATCTAATATATATATATATATTAATATATGTATAAGTAGGTCTGTCATATGTATGTATATATGTAGTCTGCATCCGGTTGTATGTATGTGTTTATGTATGTATGGATGGTAGGTAGTATGTATGTTATGTCATGTATGTATGTATAGTATGTATGTATTATTATGTTTGAATATACGAATGTTATGGATTTATGTATGTATGTAATGTATAGATATATATGTATGTATGTATGTATGTAATGTATGTATGTTGTATGTATGTATGTATGTATGTATTAATGTATGATGTATTTGTAAAGTATGTAGGTATGTGTGTATGTTTGTATGTTGTAGGTGTATATATGTATATGTGGTTATAGCTACACCTCTAGGTACATATCTATATATATCTATATATATATATATATACCTATATAATATTTTTATATTATTTATATATACAATATACATATGTGTATGTAGATATATATATATATAATATATATATATATATATATTTATACGTATGTCCTGTACGTATGTATGTATATATGTAATGTATGCATTACATGTAGTATGTATGTGTGTATGCTTTATGTATGTGTATGTATGTCCGTATTATGTACGTATGTATGTATGTTATTATGTATTATGTTATGTATGTTATATTTATGTATGTAGGTAATGTATGTATGTATGTATTAATGTATTATGTATGTATGTCTGTATGTGTATATAGGTATATTTGTATATAGATACCATCTATGTATATAATTATACATAGATATATATAAGATCTAGTATATATATAATATATATATATATATGGCAACACACACACACACAGACACACCACACAGACACACCACACACCACAACACACAACAAACCACACACACCACAACACACCACAAACACCACACGCACACACACACACATATATTATATATATATATATATAATATATATAGAGAGAAAGAGTATATGATATTAGCGCTATATAGATAGAGAGAGAGGAGATATAGAGAGAGAGAGAGAGAGAGAGAGAGATAGATAGATACGATACTAGATATATATACTATATATGCATGTATGTGCGTGTCTTTATTATGTCATTTATTTCTGTCTGTAATGTATGTATGTATGTATGTATGTATGTATGTATGTATGTGTGTGTGTGTGTGTGTGTGTGTGTGTGTTTGGTGTTTTACGTGCACATATATACAGTACATATGTGCACGTATAAATACAACTGTAGATATGTAGGGAATCACCAATAAGCAAAAACAATTCCCATGAATCATTTCAATGAGCGGAATTTCATGTTGATCACATGACTTGATACCCTGAAATGGTGACTGTCGAATGTACAAAGTCTTGTAGAACAAGTAGAGAGCCTTACAGAAGTTGAAAGCCAAAATAATCGAGGAATGTAGTTATTTATCTAATATCTATGCCTACATGTACAGCGCTCAAGAGGGTATGCATTTGAATGGCAGTATAAAGCACGGAGTTGGTAGTGTGGGTAGAGAGAGAGAGGAGAGAGAGAGAGAGGAGAGAGAGAGAGAGAGAGAGAGAGAGAGAGAGAGGAGAGAGAGAGAGAAGATGAGAGAGAGAGAGAGAGAGAGAGGAGAGAGAAGGAGAGAGAGAGGAGAGAGAAGAGGAGAGAGAGAGAGAGAGAGAAGAGAGAATAGAGAGAGAGAGAGAGAGAGAGAGAGAGAGAGAGAGAGAGAGAGAGAGAGAGAGAGAGAGAGGAGAGAGAGAGAGAGAGATAGAGAGAGAGAGAGAGAGAGAGAGAAGAGAGAGAGAGAGAGAGAGAGATAGAGAGAAGAGAGAGAGAGAAGAGAGGGAGAGAGAGAGGAGGAGAGAGAAGAGAGAGAGAGAGAGAGAGAGAGAGAGAGAGAGAGAGAGAGAGAGAGAGAGAGAGAGAGAGAAACAAAAGTGAGAGTACACGGGCGTTCTTCGTCCGCCGACCGACCTCGATTCCCCAGCGTTGGATTTCTGGCGTGTCTGTCATTCTGTTTGTCATTTTCCTCCTTTTCTCCCTCATCTCTGGCTCATGGGCTGCCCTTCGGTGATTCTCTTGCTACGTTAAAGAATCGAAGAATAGTCTAGTGGTTTTCATAGTTCATTTTTCCAAGTGTGAAGCGCATTTCCCTCGCTTCGAAACAATCCGGGTTCGAACGCTGGTATTAGAGTCGC
>NC_051398.1:20512943-20517943 GCF_015228065.2 Penaeus monodon | reverse complement strand
AATAATAATAATAATAATAATAATAATAATAATAATATCACAACTACTACTATTTTTAATACTTCTAATGTTATTACTACTGCTTTTGCTATTACCTCTATTATAATGTTATTTCAATTCGTGATATAATCATCGGCATTATGATTATAATCGTTACTTTAAACACCACTCCTAATATCAGCACTCTTAACGGTACTTTTTAACGGGAGTTGTTGCCATCACTGTTATTGTCGACCTTATCATTATCGTCTTTGCCATAGTGAGGATGACCATGTGACTTCAGTTACTATCATTGCCACTGATCATTATAAATGAGAATATGATTAGAGATATTATCATTTCAATTTGCATCAGTACAATTTATATCATTGCCTACAGTGGGTAATAATCAATAAAATAAATTTTGTACATCTTTAGCGGATGACGCTAAAATCAGAATCATATATTTAGATGTGATAAATAAAAGATCAAAAGAACAGAACACAGACAAAAGAGAGCAGCAATGTACGTTATAAACAAACAGAGAGGTAGATAAATGAATGAACCATTATAAGAAATACATGTCATATAGTCGCTGATCTTCCCTTCTCGGGCTGACAGCCGAGCACCTTCTGTGAGAACATTCCAGGGCCCGCGAAGCCGCAGCAGAAGGGGCTCAGCACCTTAAGTGACAAGTCTGGCGCTCACCCCCTCGCTTGGGCGGCCGAGTGTGAGGCCAGCTAGTCAACGATGACGCCAGGAGAGGACAGACCTGTAGCGTTTGTGGTTCCTTTGCCGTCTTCATCGCCTCCTCCGTCCCACGCCTTCGGAAGTGCAGATTGGCGCGGGCGGGTACGTGGCCGAGGGTCAGGGGGCACCTGTGGTTGGAGGCTTTGTTGTGGCTGTTCCGAATTCTGCCTTGGCGATAAGATAATGAGATCCGTCTGGGCACGTGAGGCGACTTCAGAGTGCAACTGGACACTCAGTCACATCTTTGCAAACGACTTCACGTTTTTTTTACATAACTGTTTAAGCTTACGTCTGCAGAATTTGCATTCTTATAAACGTAAGATTATGTATAGGTAATAGTTTTTCCATTGTACATCAGTTCAATGAAACGTATATTCAAATTATCAGGCCTCCTACCCTATATGTTCTGTCGAGAACGCATGTGGGCTGCAGGGAAAGCCTGTATGGCTTTGTATGTGTTCGTTTCCTTGTTTGTGTATGTGTGTGTGCTTTGCGAGAGTAAATATGTGTTTGTGTTTATGAGTTTATCTGTCTCTATGTGTCTGTTGACATGCACGTGTGCAACATTCATCAATGTAAACGCGCACCTTCACATTGTCTCACTTCTACTCACTCCAACATTCTAATCATCAAACACAACAATATCCTCTCTCAGCGGCACACAGACGTGCATCTCTAGAATGAATATCTTGCAGATTCAGAAATCATAAAATATAGGAGAGACGAGACATTTGTGCTGGTCTCTTATACACTGCTGCCATCTTGACAGTTTGTGGCCATCTGCCCTCGGCTGAAGCAAGGCCAGGAATAAACAGGCTGCATGCGACACATACAGACGCGTTTTTCTTTTCCAAGATCGCAGTCATTGCAGTCTGGTATGCAAATATGCGAGATATATAAGCTCTATACAAACTTCATGAATAGTAAAGACCAGAAATAGAATACTGACAGTGGCACTGACCATAATGAAAAGGGGTCTTGCGGACTCCAGCCTTCAGAGACGCAGGAGAAGATGACAATTTTTGAGAAAAAAAAATAATTATGCAATGTCGTTCACTTAACAATAGGAGAGATGCATCACGCCTTCACCCCGTAAGAGGGAAAGGTGTTCAGTGCAACTAAAATCGTCTGCATAGTTCATCTTATTTCTGGCCAGAGTGAAAGGCGACGCCGTGAATGTTTTCATGAAACAAGATCAAAGGTTACGAAAACCTCTACGAACTCGGGAGCCCCAAGACGGAGGCAGCGACCAGATAACACACTCGATTTTTTTTCTCTGCCTCGGCCTCTCCCCCTCCCGTCTCCCTGTGGGTATATCAGCCCTCAGATCTAGCGCAAGCTTGCAGATTCTCGCGTATCTCGCCATCCCGGATGCTAGCGATGCTGCAGCTCTGTCTCAATTATCTCCACGAAGTCCGCCATTCCTCGCCAATCGTTTCCTCTCACGCAAGATCTGTATTTGGGGAACAAACCGCGCGATGCTATCACGCTCGGCGGCGGGACGGAGCTAGGCTGTCAGCGCCGCCCTCCCGCGCATGTCTTTGTTGCTCCGGACAGGCAGGGCCGCGTGCTGACATGTGCGCGTTTGTGCGTGCGTTCGTGCCCTCTCCTGCGTGGTCATGAGAAGGTTTCTTGTGTGCCCAAAAAGGAAGTCTTATTTATTTTCTCTTGCTTTTACACTTTCTCGGGGTGTTTGTTTGCAATACATTTCTTGTTATCTAATGACATCGAGTAAACGAAACGATAATAGTAGTGATAATGACGCCTTAAATGAACACACTGAAATCAAATGTATATATGATTTTCATTCATTGTTACAAATGCACCTCAACTTATTGCAATGCAAATATTAAGACATGATGATGCACACTAATGCAAGTACTTCCCAAGTTCCATTCTCATATAATAAAGTAGTAATCTCATTATAAGATAACGTACCCAACAACAGCATCATGGCTCCGATATCTATGCCCAAGCTTAAGCTGTCAGTGCGAACCGTAACTGCTTTTCATCTGAAATAATTAAGGTGCATATATGCTGTTTTAATAATAGAAATATGAAAACGATAACAGACTTACAGGTTATCTTTTTCACCGACCACTTTAATAGATGTCAATATGATAATGAGATCATGTTAGAAAGTTGTTAATATAATCAGAACTCCGAGATTTGGTTTAGTCGATACTGAAATCACCATCTCCTTGGTTGCTTGGTTATTACTAACGCCATGAAGAGTTTCACCTTTGTCATAGTTACTAGGTTGAACAATTTCATTCTTAGCTTCACTGTTATTATTGTCATTATGAATATTATCAGTGTTGA
Source organism: Penaeus monodon (assembly GCF_015228065.2). Lineage (NCBI taxonomy): Eukaryota > Metazoa > Arthropoda > Malacostraca > Decapoda > Penaeidae > Penaeus > Penaeus monodon. Next base: position 20,514,892 of record NC_051398.1, on the reverse strand, counting down.
CATCGTGTTTGATATTACTGTTATTACCTTACCATTATCATCATTATTATTATTATCATTATCATTATTACCATTATCATCATTATCCCTATTACTATGATATTTGTTATTATTATTATTATTATTATTATTATTATTATTATTATTATTAATATCATTATTATTATTATATTATTATTATTATTATTATTATTATTATTATTATTATTATAATTATTATTATTATTATTATTATTATCATTATCATTGTTATTATTTTTATTATTGTTTTATTGTTAGTTGTTTTGTTATGTATTATTTTATTATTATTATCATTGTATTATTATTATTGATTATTATTATTATTATATTACATTATGTTGTATGTTGTTGTTATTTTATCATTATTATTATTATCATTATCATTTTATTATTATTTTATTATATTATTATTATTATTATTATCATTATTATTATTATTATTATTATTATTATTATTATTATTATTATTATTATCATTATTATTATCATTATTATTATTATTATTATTAGAATTATCATTATTATTGTTATTATTATTATCATTATTATTATTATTATTATTATTATTATTATTATCATTATAATCATCATCATCATTATCAATATCATTATGATGATGAAAATAGTAACAATAATAATAACAATGATAATAACAATTAAAATAATAATAGTGATAATAATAATAACAATAATAATAGTAGTAATATAATAATAATAATAATAATAATAATAATAATAATAATAATAATAATAATAATAATAATAATAATAATAATAATAATAATAATAATAATAATAATAATAATACATTATTATTATTATTATTATTATTATATATTATTATTATTATTATATTAATATTATATATTATAATAATAATAATAATAATAATAATAATATAATAATAATAATAAATAATAATAATAATATAATAATAATAATAATAATAATAATAATAATAATAATAATAATAATAATAATAATAATAATAATAATAATAATAATAATAATAATAATAATAATAATAATATAATAATAATAATAATAATAATGACAACAATAATAACAACAATAATAATTTTCATTATTATTATTATTATTATCATTATTATCAGTATTAGTATTAGTAGTAGCAGTATTGCTACTATTATTATGATAATGATAATATTAATGATAATGATAGTAATAATAATAATAATAATAATAATGATAATAATAATAATAATAATAATAATAATGATAATAATAGTAATAATAGTAATAATAATAATAACAATAGTGATAACAATAATAATAATAATAATGATAATAATAATGATAATAATATTAATGCTAATAAGAAATATAATAATGATAATAATAACATTAATATTGATGATGATTATAAAGATAACATTATTAATAGAAAAAATATAACAACAAAAGCAGTAAAAATGGTGGTGAAGATAATAACGATAAAACAATAGCAACTGCAATAGCGATGATGATGATAATGTAAACAAGATCAACAATGACAGAAACAACAATACAATGACGGTAACGATACTGCTACTGTTACTATTACTAATATTAATACTACTATTGCTAATTATTATTATAGCTATTGTTATTATCATTATCATCATTATCATTACTCATTATCGTCACTATAGTCATAAAGTTACTGTCATCACCTTTCAAATCATTAACTGCACCGTGAATATCATTAATATTGTTTCTTTTCCGGTATCATAATTATCACCGTCTTTATCATCATCATCATTATCATTAGTATCATCACTTTATCAACTCTATCGAATATTGTTATCACTATTATTTTTAATATCCATTTTCATAAATACTGCTACTATTGTTTTAATCAGTATAACATTGGTATTGGTACCAGTTTCACCGCCATCATCATATGCAGATCAAATAATAAACAGATA
>NC_051398.1:20475443-20485443 GCF_015228065.2 Penaeus monodon | reverse complement strand
CGTCATTATACAGTTAACAGTGGCCGTGACGACTCCTTCGCCATTCATCCAATGATAATGGCGAGCCTTACGTCCTTCTCTACTTCAAGGTCCGCTTTTTATTACTGGCGATATTGATTCCATTGTTGTTTACTGAAATGGAAGATAAATAAGATAACAATACGTAGTGGAGAGTTTCGATACAAGTTTCACAAATCGTGAGAGAGGCTTGGCATAAACCCCCCTCACCCCCCGCCGCCGACCCACTTGGGCATTTAACATAATGCTGAACATGGTATAAGATGGTGCCCACATATCGGTCTCTCTTTTATACCCACGCAAATTGAAGCTTCAAACAAGTCTGGAGAGGATGCTAGCCTCTCGGCGTTAGCATTATGCCTCTTCTCAAGATGGACTTTTTTTTATCTTATGCATTTGTTTTTGGATATTTGTTAACTCTTTTAGCTTCAGTTTCTACTCTAACTTATCTCACTTGGTGTTTGCCTCTGCTCACTCTGAGTTTTCTCTTCGATAAGTTCGTCCCTTTGATTCCATTCCTCCCCTTCCTCCCCTCCTCCGCCCACGCGTTCGAGGCTTCACAACCTCCTCGTTTCCCCGAGTCTCAAATCATTCCAGATCCTCTCTTGGTGCACTGGACCCTGACCTCCCTCCCCCCGCCTCTCTCCCTCTCCACTCCCTCTTGTCCTCAACCTCAGCCTCTCCTTCACTCCAACTCCCTCCCCCCTCCCCCTTGTCACAGGCATGACAGGACAGGGCCGCCCGGGCGAAGGTTGTGGATTGCTATTTACTGCCGCCTTTAAATTACTACGTTACCTGGGTGCCCGGGCGGGCGGCGGGCGTCGTGGCCTCGATACTTATTGTAACGTGGTGGCATAACTTCCGGGCTGATGTATGGCTTGTTGCGACGTCTTATTTCTTTTCTTTTCTCGTGACACCTGCCAGATTAAGACAAGAAAGGGAAAAAGGCGATTTGTCGTTTCATAATTCAGTGGCAAATGTTTTCTTCCTATTTCTAAACTGAGAATCAAGCTTTTTCTGTCTGTTATGAATATGCATTCGAAGCCTTTTTCTCTCCCTCTTATATCTCGGCGGGTGCTCTTACTTGTAACATCTTAATTTACTGATTTCAGCGTGAGTAGTGTGCAGATTTCAATGAGAAGTGAAGCAAAAAGCATTCTTATAGAAGCCAGGTGTTGCAATAAAACGAGCAAGGCACAGAACGCGTATAATAATCCAATCTGTGTCATTACACCTCAGCTGACTATATCTAACGCCGTTGCTAGAGATACATAACAATCCCGAGAAGACGATCCTCGGGACAAATGGCTTCATCAGAGCTCAGCGAGGAAGAGAGCGCACTTTGTCATGGTCGACTGATGGCTGAGGTGGCGCCGCGTCCTCTTCAGGGGGCGGAGGGGGGGGAGGGCAAAGTTTGTGACTTATTTTGTCCGAATACAGAATCAAAGATATGGACGTCGTAAATCTCTTTCGGAAATCTTTTTATAATATGGTTATATTTCACATATTTATTAATTTATGGGACGAGGCTGCTAATATACATGACAAAAAAGGCGTAGGAACACGAAAGATAATTACAGCGTCCTCGGGGTTTCGGCAAAGTGCAGTTTCGAGCATTCTGTTGGTAATCTCACGCGCATTAAATGACTACACTATCATAATTCAGTTTTCGCTCTCGCGGGGAAATTTCTGCGCAGGAAAATATGCTGCAAGGCGCAAAAGAAGTTATTCCAGCTCGTATTCGGCCTTCGGATAATGGGCAGGAGAAGAGGCAGCGAAGCGTGCTCCGTCCGCCCATATCTTGACATTTAGAAGTCCGACACGCGCACATTAAATCAACTTCGATGACAATGAGCCCAATCATTATTTATGCTCGGGAGGACGAGGAGGGGGGGAGATCCGGTAGGGGAAGGGGGGTCTGGCAGAAGGAGAAGGGGGGTCGAGGCAAAGACGACGAGGATGCGAACAAGAGAGGCATAAATAATGATGAATAAAATAAACAGAATGACAGCTACTCATCGATAATTTCGGCCGGGTCCGCGTGGCGCTTAACGAGGGTCGTGTGAGCGCTCCAGCTCGTGGTATGAGTGGTCGTCCCGACTGTCATATAAACCACGACCGCGGCGATGCCTACCAAAAAAGTTCTTTTCGTGAGGTAGTCTGCCTGCTCGTCCACGATAGATATTGACAGCGAGGGAGGGTGCGGAGCAGGATGTCAACAGAGCCCGGTGTGCACCAAAGTCCTCCGAACAGAGAAGCACAGGGGAAGCGCTCGGATCCGTTCGTATAAGAGACGATTGATGTGCGGTTCGGCGGCCGCGTGTGTTCGCACTCCCGGATTAGCGTAAATTATCCTGGTTGTAAGTGAGATGGATCTCCCAAACGGCGCCGACTCCTTCATCACCCGAGTCAGCCTGAATCTTGCCGCGGTATTTACAACGCACATAATTAACGAACCAGGAAATAAAGCCATTAACGTCTCGCGAGCAAGCCAGAGAATGGCAGCTAAAAATTATCTAAAGACAACAATGAATCAATAAATAAACATTATAAGTATCTCCCTATTAATCCCAAGCATGCTCGACCGCAAAGTTGCTCACATGAAGCACGTAAATTCGAAGCCCAGAGAGACTTCGAGGCGGCTAACGAACCAATTCTTCCCTTGATTTATTGGGCGAACGAAAAGTACAATTAGCCGGCGCTGGCTAAGTGATCCGCAGTTGCTAATTGCGATGTTCCTTTGGGCTCCGGATTGCTGGCGATTTCCTGGCTTCGGTTCACGCAGCAGGCATGTTTCCATGGGCTGTTCAGCTAACCAATGTTCCTTATCTTTCTTAGATTGTTCAGTAACTTAATATTTCATGGATTGTACAACAGGGCCGTTTTCATAGATTGTTCAACAGATTAATAAGCTCTGTTTTTCATATGATTGTTCAGCAACTTACTATGCCCTGTTTTTATGGACTGTTCAGCAGGCCCGTTTCCAAGGATTGTTCAATAGATTAACAAGTCCTATATTTCATATGATTATTCAGAGGGCCTTTTTCATAAATCGTCCAACAGACCCAATTTTTCGTCGAGTTCAACAGATTAACAAGCCCTATTTTTTCTGTTTACGTTCGGTAAGTCCACACGATTGTTTCAAAGTGGGTGGAGAAACCTTAACATTTCTCTCATGTGGGAAAACCTGTCTGAATCCATGAATAAATAATACACATGTCTCTTTATTCAGCCATTATCAACGTAAATGGGAGGAACTAAAGTGTCTTGTCTTTGTCGTGTCGGTTTTGGTAAAGATGCATATGTGGTGCGTGATGTGCATTGGTTGCAGCCACGGCCAAGTAACTGGTTGCAAATGACAGGGGAAAATTATCAAATTACCAAGACAGAATGGAGTTTTTAAGACTCTCTCTCTCTCTCTCTCTCTCTCTCTCTCTCTCTCTCTCTCTCTCTCCTTCTCCCTCTCTCTCTCTCCTTCTCTCTCTCTCTTATCCATCTATTTTGGTCTTTGCCTCTTTTACATTTATCTAATTATTTATGCAGATATTCTTGTGTATATACTTTTCGAGTGTTCTGGCTTTCCATCCATCGCTGTTTAGCATCAGTTTTCTTCTTTAGCTGGTTTATATTCTTCCCATCGATTAATTTAATCACACGCACCTGTCTTTGTTTCACTGTAAAGAATTATATTACATATACTTTTGTAACCTTGCCATAGCGTCTGTGTTTTTGTTCACCCACCTAAATCTCAAATCATGGTTTTTATGCATTGCAAACAACCAACCTTCTCTATCCTCTTTATCCTTTGATTTGTAGTCTATAATAAACAAACGAAAAAAAAGTGCGTATAGGAAAAGTGTACAACCGAACTTATAAATTATAAATTCAAATATATTTGAGAAACTTGAGACCTAGAAATGAATGTTTTTACTTCTATTCCAAACCTAGGCCATCTCGAAACTTCGTCCTGGAGGACAATTACCTCACACTCGAACATGCAAAGGCGACTTTGTTATTCCATCATTCTCCTTCTCAATTTTAACACACATATGACGTAAGGCTGTCTTCTCACAACGGTATTTTAGGTACTTCCCGACGTGCAGTTATTGTAGTATAATTTTCCGGTCACAGAATTCTTGGTTTGCAAAAGATACAATGTAACAAATATAAAAATTCCTGCACTTTCCATAACGAAATTAATGGTTAATTCACATGGATGATATGTGGCCAGGCAATAAGAAATATTATCACCTCATTAAAATTGACAATGATTATACATTTTAAAAGCACCGACGGCTGAAGACATGAATCACTATTTCGAAAATAAACACCTAAGTAATATTTTCTCTCGAGCGATCTCCCGAGTCTCCTGCCTCGATGTAATAGCCAGACTGGCCACTCCCACCGCCATTAGGATAAATAACTATAGAAGTTGCCATCACATTCGGCATCCAGCTTGCATCCTGAGTCATGCTGGCGACCCAAGGAAATCGAGTTGGCAAATTCTACTCTGTGCCTTCGTCGGGAGGAGGATTCACAGGAGGATAATGTGTTGCGGTGCAGCGTCATGGAAGAGAAATGTGTCCCACGGTGCGCTTACTGGCTCCGTGGGCGTCGGGGAAATGATGGGCAATTTTACCTTAAATATGGGGCTCTTCGTCCCGTTCCTATCCCCCTTTCTCCTCCCTTTCCCCCTCCTTGCTCCCTCCCCAGTCCTTTTCCACTCCTTATCTCCCATCCACCTCCCTCTCCCATCCCTTCCCCTCCCTCTCCCCTCTTCCCTCCCTCCCCATCAGTCCGACGCCCCCCAAGAGCCCCGCCCCCCGTGTACAGCATCCTCCCCCTCATTTCCAGCGGTACGCGTTACCATCGCGTTGGGACTCGTTAAAAGTGACGGCCAAAATGCGGAAGATAAATACGGCGTACGTCAATTAGGCAATGACGGGTAAGAGGGGGAGAGGCTGATAAAGACGGAATTGGGAAGTGAAAGTTATGCCGGGGGGGGGGGTGACACTGAAAATGAGGAAAAAGGAGGAGGAAGGGAGAGGGGCAAGAAGAGAGCGAATGCGTTACGATAGTGAATAAGTACGACGGTGATATCTAACTCAAGTTTCTCTCCATCGTTGGTATTAACTTAACTGAAGATTTTTAGTTTTCAATAAGTTTTAATGATAAGATTTTTCTGTTGGCTTAACAAGGAATGTCTCAATTGATTAAAAGGAGAAGAAAGGGGCGCTTAGAGGCGGTGGTACATTTTATGCCTAGATCACGACTAGAATGTTATCCCGAATAACGATCGCTTCGAGCCGCCCTCATGAACCCCTGTTTATTATCCTTGTGAAGGGACTCCAATAGGGCACACGGAGTATTAATATTGCATGCGAGCAATATCATTTGTTCAGCTTCGCCAGCCGCTGTTTGAGCAATGAACATGTTCCCCTTGGTGGTTGACCCCGTGCTTATACCGGGTCACATACAGCTGGTCAGGGCGCGCGGGGAGGTCACGTGCGCCCGGGGACACGAGTGTTAACAGCGGCTGAGAGTGGAGGATGCTGTCGGTGATGCATGCGGAGATAAAGGCCACAGCGTTGCGTCAGGCCTTGCGTGTTCACTCGTCTTTTCCGACGCACAGGAAATATATGAAAAAGGGAAGGAGCGAAAATCGGAATAAGAAAGAAAAGGGAGGTAAGTTATCGGATGAATAAGACTGAGAAAAAAAGTGAAGATGCGCTTTTCTAAATTCATGATTTATCAGATGTGTTGTCGAAATCCCCGAAGGAAAATTCAAACAAAGATTGCACGCGCATGACAAATGAAAGCGCTTCTCCAGCCAGCCATGCGAATCCAAACAAGACAATTGACAGTTAAACAATATTCATCACTTAAACAAGCATTTTGTATTTATCCCTCCCATAGACAATAAGTAAATGCAGTAACCAATATATAATTGATACAAGAGAAAATATATATATTGTGTTGATCCTCGTTCTCTACTTTATGATAATTCCAGCAGAATGTATAAACAATCTCCTTTTACTTTTCTTTTTTATTGGACGAAGGAGGAGTCGAGGCCACATCTCATGTCGTAAAGGGATTATTCACTGATCTCATACAATGGGGGGAACCGTTTTTATGAACGTTCGTAGCCATGTTCAAGCATCACTGACGACAGATTAAGACATGAAAAACAGGATTATAACATTCTGACAGAATTTCCATAAACTTTTTGAACTCTCGGTACAAACAGCCTTCAACTAGCGGTTGTATGGAACGTATTATTGCGCACGTGAGTCAGAAAACACCAAACAAGGAGGGGAAAACTTCGAGCAAGAACCTGGTCAAAGGAGGTTGAAGGAGGTCGGCAGCAAATGAGCTTTCAGTCTTTGAGGAAGATTAGTCCAGGATCTTCTTCAAGGGGCCCAAGGTCTGGCGATTGCAGGCCCTACAACGGCTTCGGGGGGAAGCTGCGGCTCTCCCCGGGGATGCTGGGCCGGGGAGGAGATGGAGGAAGGAGAGATGCCCTGGGCTGCGCACGCGAGCTCCGTCTCCCGACATCCTGCCGAAGGTTACGGAGGATCAAGCTTATCCGAGGCTATCGCTTCTTCCCTGTTTTCTGCTTTCTTCTTCTTCCTTATCTTCTCCTCTCGACTTTTCCTCTTTCTTATCTTTTTCTCCTGCCCTTCTTCTTCATTTCCATCCTCCTCTTACTCTCAGCCGTCTTTCAGATATCCAAAAGTTTATGTATATATGACAATTAGCGATTCTTTTAATACTTAGTGACTCATTCAGTAACCATCACTTCGAAGAAGTCACACTCATCGGTCGTGGAAAGTATGAAACGCATAGATAGAAGTAAAATGAGGGATAGTGATAACTGAAATTAATTGAATATGAATTATCGGCGGGGAAATATGCCTATTTTCAGAAACAAGGTCTACTACGAAGGAATTCAAACTCAATCAGAAATCTGACGACATAGGGATGAAAAGCAGTAGCCATTGAAACAAAATGCTCGTATTATGAACACCAATTGAACACCCTCAAACACGCCTTCATATGTATTTCCTTTTTCAGATATGTTTATGATATGATGTGCTTACAGAACAGCTTGTGTGTGCACATGCACACATATGTATGTCCAGATGTGTGTGTGTGTGTGTGTGTGTGTGTGTGTGTGTGTGTGTGTGTGTGTGTGTGTGTGTGTGTGTATGAGTGAGTGAGTGAGTGAGTGAGTGAGTGTGTGTGTGTGTGTGTGTGTGTGTGTGTGTGTGTGTGTGTGTGTGTGTGTGTGTGTGTGTGTGTGTGCTCGCACGAGTGGGTGTCTTTAGCGAATTATTTACAAATAATCACAAAGAATACTTATAAAATCACAAAGCATCCTTCAATATAAAACCAGGACTATCTTATTTATATTTTGTCATAACTATAACCATATGAAAATAAAACGTGATAAAGGTACTGATATCACAAATTTATGAAAATGAATGAAACAGAAACATTATCCTCCCTCGGTATTTACACTACTAAAGAAACGCAGGAATTTAACTCATTATATAAACATCAAAGTATATGCATATCGATGTCCAACGTTCAGAATGCTCATCTACCACAGAATATCTATCCCCCGCAATTGTACTATCAATTGCAGGAGATACATGTTCTACGATTTTGACAAATATACTGCCATTACTCAGAGTAGATCACTTATTCAAAAAAGGTTGTTGCCTGTAAAATTACAGCAGTCACTTTCAATGGTTAAATAAATTCAGGCACAAAGTATATATTGTTCTTTTTAATTCGTTTCTTAGCTTAGTCTTCCTGAGCAAACATTTGTAGTGATGACTAACCAGAAAATGAACAAGTGTTTAATCCATAGAAAATATTCTCGGATTTTCGTGCTGTTAAAGACAAAGGAACATCAATAATTTTTATCATAAAAGGTTTTCCAGTCAATAGCGGCTGAGTTCACAAACGTAAACATGAACACAATGCCTCAGAAACATTGAGGCTGTGTACTAATCATCTCCCGTTAGCACCAGCTGTTGCCGATAAAACAGCTTTAAGGAAAATGGCCCAGAATATGAAGAAAGAACATGAGCCATGCCAGGCCAAGAGCCCTGGCTGCATGGAATCACTAATAGGAGACTTGTTTTTAGAGAAATAACAATGAAATACACCATTGAGGGATATACTTTTCTCTCGATTTGAATATCTGACAGAACGACTGAAAGAAAAGATAATTGTGAAAGAAGATAAATGCCCATCCGTTAAGAAAAAAAATCAACAAACTAATAGAGACGAAACATACAAGTGTGAAGAGAAAAACCAGGCGTGCGGTGTCTTCCCGTAAAAGGGTGAGGTTCGGTTGAATATGGCTGGTTATGAGGAAATATTATGATCATGATGTTAGTAATGACGAACAACATAATTGCAATAATATATAATAATGATGGTGGTGATATTGGTACATATACTAGGAATGATGGTAACATTAATACTAATAATAACAATATGAGAAAAACAATAACAATGCTAATGATAATGATGTTAACGATGAAAACAATAACAATGATGATAATAATAATAGTAATGATAATAATGGTGGTAATAATGATAATAGTGATAATAATGATTGTGATAATAATAACAGCAACAGATAGTAACATCAAGCTTTATACAGGTACACACAGGGCAAGGGAATCAAGGTAACGAGAAAGTCGAGTCAATAAGCATAAATAGAATCTTAATTAGCAAGATGTAAAGATGGACAAAGATCTGATAGCGTTGCTACGGCTGACTCGAGTCCGGCCGCCGCCCAGCCAGAATTATTACAGAAGAGAAAAATATCCGCAGCGCACGAAGGCGAGGAGAGCATGATAGAGCTGTGTTTGCGAGATTAAAGGAAAACACGGCGACTCTTTATATAGAAGGAGTTGAAGTCGAAGCTCATTATGAAGGCTATTGACGGGGCGAGCGAGGTGGGCCTGCGACTCGGATGGTCAGCGGCAGACAGCTTTGACGGGGAAGCCCGCTTGTCTTACAGCGGTAGTGCTCGTCTACATCAGCAAATGACAAACAGATATTAGATATGTAAATGGAGTTTTCATATGACTGATTAACGTGTCTTCTGCCCTTCGTGTGTAAACCTATTTCACTTATTACATCAAAAAATGGATTCTAAGAGCGCAAAAGCTCATAGTCTCGCGGCAGCCGGCCTCCTGCCAGCGTTAGGCCGGGAGCGGTCACACATCGGTGAGTCTCTTTCCCTCTTACTGGCTCTCTCTTTTTTTTTTCTTTACGCTGTTGACGTAAATTATTGGCCATTACATATGACTTTCTTTTATTTGCAGATCACGGGGAAGTAATCCGTTTGCTCCTCCGTCCATTCCTGCTTGATTCTGGAAGTTCCCCTCTTCTGTCTTCCTTTCACCAAGATTGTTATTAACTCTTTCTTCTCTCCTTTTTTTTACTTCGCCTCCATGTTCCTCACCCACGACCCAGCCACCTCGAGCCACGCTGACTTCTCGTCATCTCCTGAGTTATGTTCGAATCGGCGTCCGGTACTGATTCGTACTCCGAGCTTTTTCTCGGCATGAAGCTTCGAATCCGTCTCCAGTTTCGATTCAAACATGAACTTTCCTTGCCTTGAAGCACCAAGCTCAGTTTAGTGTTATGCCTTGGACTTCCTCATCACCCTCGTCCCCAAGGTCTCCCGACATCACGCCCTCGCGTGCTGCAGCCTCTTCGTCTGACGTCCTGCCGCGCTCGATCCCTGGCTGGAGGGGGGGGGGGGGCAAAAAAGAAGCAGTAGGGGCGATAAGAAGAGAAATGGTGAGGCTTATCTGTATGCGGGGAGATGTGCTTGAAAAAGAAACGAGACTAAAGACAGAGACAAAGAGAAAGCGATTAAGAAGGACCGATAAAACTACTCGTAAAGATTCAGATGCAGCGTAAGAGATAAACTGCATAAGAAATTCGTCAT
>NC_051398.1:20452943-20455443 GCF_015228065.2 Penaeus monodon | reverse complement strand
TGTATATTTTTGAACAGTTTACATGTTCTGAAGTAACAAGCAAAAGATGCATTAGCCTTTTATTACCGATTTAGAAGGTCATCAGATGAAATCAACAAATCCGGCCTGGCAGTCATAACACTGGTAATGAGAGAGAGAGAGAGAGGGGGGGGGAGGGGGTAAAAAAAATAGAGAGGAAAGGTCGGTAGAGAGAGAGAGAAGAGAGACAAAACGAGATAGACTAATGTTTAACATTATCCAAAGGCATTCTACCCCATGTCACTTTTGGCTTTTCCTTGTAAACTTTTATTGAAAATGATCCACGCCTTAAAAAGCGGAGACGCCCCAGCCCTGTGATTGTATCCACGTTTCGCAGTCTGCAATAATCACGGATCTGCCGAAAGAGCTGATCATCGCCAGTATTGAACAAAGGTGAACTCTGAGTCAGCTTGAACAATGGAGCTGAGAGATTAGTGCCTGGTGCCGTAATTCTGCATAATCCTCGCACGATCCTCACTTAACTCCTTAATGCTTTGTGTCGGCGGGAGATTGCGATCCGCGAGGTGTCGGGGCGGTGCCCGGGAGGGGAGGGAAGGGGGAGGGGGGAGAGGGCCTCTGGAGGTTCTTTAGATAGAAAAGACCAGGAGGGAGGGAGAGGGAGGGAGGGAGAGGGAGGGAGGGAGAGGGAGGGGAGAGAGGGAGGGAGGAGAGGAAGGGAGGGAGAGGAAGGGAGGGAGAGGAAGGGAGGGAGGGGGAGGGAGGGAGAGGGAGGGGAGAGAGGAAGGGAGGAAGAGGAAGGGAGGGGAGAGGAAGGGAGGGAGAGGAAGGGAGGGGGAGGAAAGGAGGGAGAGGGAGGGAGAGAGGAAGGGAGGAAGAGGAAGGGAGGGAGAGGAGGGAGGGGAGAGGAAAGGGAGGGAGAGGAAAGGAGGGAGAGGGAGGGGAGAGAGGAAGGGAGGAAGAGGAAGGGAGGGAGAGGAAGGGAGGGAGAGGAAGTTAGGGAGGGGGAGGGGGGAGGGGGAGGGGGGAGAGGAAGGGAGAGGGGGAGGGGGAGACTTGGGTGAGAAAGGGTGATGGCTAGTTTAACGAACAGAGGTGCAGACATGGAAGCAGAGAGATGTGCAGAGACAACAGACAGACAGACAGAACGAGAGATGAAAAGAGAAGTAGAAGAACAGACAACTTAGAGAAAGAGAGAGGAAGACAGAAACGGGAAGAAAGAGCGAAGAGATCGGCGAAGTGGCGCGCGTCGCGGGCGTGTCGCGACGGCCGCCGACGCAAGCCCTCGCCTGCGCGTCCGCAAGCAGCCCTCGCGACGAAGGGAAAATGCTTGCGAAGAAGAGAAAAAGAGAAAAATGAAAGACAGAGGAAGCCTGGAACGCTGGACGGAGAAAGAAACTATGCCTCGCGTGGGACCATAAACCCAGGAAGATCAGTGAGACAGATCGTAAATTAACAGGGAAACTGATAACGATAAAAAAGATCAAGGAGAAGACCCAGAAACAGATTTATAAAGAAAGCAGTCAGGCCAGGTATGCGAGAAGGAAAGGCAAGAAGCGAGTTCAATCGATGTTTGCCCGTTACTTTTTGTCGTGCTTCGGAGCCAGCGAGCGGCGGGAGCGGCCGACTCGGGGCCGTGTCGGGCGAGGCGGCGATTGTTTATGTTGTGAGGATTATGGTAATGACCCCAACACCTGCGCTCGGCCTCGACGCTCGCCGGGATCGCGCGGTCGAAATGCGGGGCCTTGTTCTGCGAATAGATTTTTTTTTATACTTGCTGCGGGTTGATGGGACAAACGCTTACATGAAATGCGAACACAGAAACGTATACCCGAGTATACAGGTACATGCATTCATTATGAGCAGATATGCAGACATGAAAAAGGCAGATAGATACGAAGGAATATATCAGCAGAGATATTCGTACACCAACAAAAACATCGGTACATTACGTAGATATGTCTATGTACTACGTATTTACGGATAGACATGTATACATTCATACATACATACTTACATACATACATACATACATACATACATACATACATACATACATACATACATACATACATACATACATACATACATGCATACATGCATACATACATACATACATACATACATACATACATATACATACATACATGCATATATACATACATACATATATACATACATACATATACAGATGCATACAAACACACACTCGTATACAAACATACCTACACATACAAACTCCTTATGTACTTAAAACATACATACCCATTTCCATCCACGCCTCCTCATGTACATATTCGGGCGGGTGTTAATCCAGCGAGCATGGCTGTGCATGGAAAGTCCCCCAGCGATGCCTCACAGGACCCGCAGCTGATGGACACGGCCGCCGCTGCCATGAACAACGAGGAGGCCGCATAAACGTCTTCGGAGGCAGAGTTACGTCCTCCTCCGTTTCAAAAGACGCCGCCAAGACCGGTGGCAGAAACAGAGGCGGCGGCGACGTTGAAGAGGGGGGTAAGGGAGG
>NC_051398.1:20417943-20427943 GCF_015228065.2 Penaeus monodon | reverse complement strand
GCTAGATTGCCCCTCCATTATAATACCAAAGGGTTTAATACTAAGTGCATCGGATAATTATCTATTCGAGATGCAAAAGCCATGTCGGCCGGCTCTGCTCCCGGGGTTTCTCGCGAGGCAATGCCGCATGATTGGCCCTGGCTTTCCTCTGCAAATTTTTTAGTTGCTTATAAAAATCATTTTTAAAAAAGCCGCACGGGTGGGTGCGGCCTTGGTGCGGCTGTTTGGGGACTCGCCCCGGCTATCAGGACCCCTCTCGTGTTGTAAGCGAGTGTTACGATAGAATAAAAAACCCTCGCCTGATCTCTCCTTAATCCGGTGCCTGTGAGCGCCGGGGATCCCCCCTCCGGGCCGGAAGGTGGTTCGACCTGCCAGCAAGTGTAAAAAATCACTACCCTGGCTGACCTGCGCGCCGTCCTTCGCTCTTCGGGGAATCGCAGGGGCCTTTAGCTGCGGGGAAAAAATGGAGGGGGAGGGGCCCCCACACCACGCAGCGGGAATTACGGCCCCGCTCCCTCCGTTCGTCCCGCCCCCACCTCTTTTTGGTTAAGGGGGGAGCCAAGTTCCACCTCGCGCATAGGCTCAAGGGTGGACTTTCAACATTTTTATTCACCCTTCCCGGTTAAGGTCATTCCTCCTGCCCCGCTAGTCAAGGGATTCGACCCGAGGTACAGTCGGGATGTCCCGCCTTTTTCAACCATCAAAATTTTTGTAAACGTATGAAATCCTGTTACACTTTCTGGGTTTGATTCTCTTTTACGGGAAAATCACAATTTTCCTTTTCTTGCCGCAGATGCATTTTTTAAACGAAATTTTTCATAAAAAAGAGACTGGAAAAAGAAAAGGGGAAAACCCAAACCCAAGGAGTGGGGCACCCTCTCGCCGTCCCCCACTCACTTTTAAGAGAGTTTAGATCCGGCTGGGCTTTCAAGTAGGAAAATGAAATGAAAATGCAAAACAGGGGTATACGTTGAAAAAGATTCCAAAATTTTATACCACCACACACAACAACAAAAAAAACAAAACACACACCACCACCACAAACACAAACACCCACCACAAACACCAAAAACACACACACACCAAAATTTTATATATATAATAAAATATTAATATATATAAAATATATATTATTATATTATTATATATTTTTTATATTATATATATAATATTATATATATTAATTAATGTTGTATGTTTGTATGTGGGGAGGGTTGTATGTATCGCAAACATAATCATGAAAAATGATAAATGTGGTGTGTGTGTGTGGGGTGTGTGTGTGTTGTGTGGTGTGTGTGTGTGTGGGTGTGTGTGTGTGTGGTGTGTTGTGTGTGGTTTTGGGGTGTGTGTGTGGTGTGGTGGTGTTGTGGGGTGTGTGTGTGTGTGTGTGTTTGGATTTTTGGTTTACGAGTAATTCTATTTAATATTATATATATATATTTATATAATATATATATTATATATGTATAATAATGTATTATTAAAATTATACATATATAATATAATTTTATATATATTCAAATATTACATATACATATATATATATATATTTTATATTATTATTTTATATATATATATTATGTTATATGTGTGTGTGTGTGGGTGGTGTGGGGTGTGTGTGTGTGTGTGTGTGTGTGTGGTGGTGTGTGTGGGTGTGGGTGGGGTTTGTAAATATGTATGTTTTATTAAATAAATATATATATATTTTATATAATAATAAATAACCTCTCTCCACTGCCCCATATTGTAACTATACCCCATAACCCCCACGCTTTTCTATCTATCTTGTATCTTCAGTCTATCATATCTACAAAAATTTTTTATTTATCAATCTATTTATATCAATCCATCTATCTTCGATCTATCTAATCACCCCTATTTTCTTCTACTTCTACTATTTATCTCCTATCTATCTATCTATCTTCTATATAATATATATAGATAGATAGATGATAGGAAAAAATGTCAAAATGACTGTTAAATGCCATGGATTATCTCTCGTAAAACTGTTTTTCCCCGCACCAAGCCCCCGCCCGCACGTCGCCTTCGAGGAAACCGCCGCTCCGCACGACTCCCGACGCCCGGAGGGCTCCGCAGAGGAAAGTCGTGCTCCTCGACGCCGCGGGAACGGGTGAATTGCCCGTCGATTCGGGGCGGAGCGAGATCACTCTAAGGCCCTTTTGAGCAAGGGGGGGTCAGGGGCGGTTGAGTTTTCCCCTTTTTGTGTTTGCCCCTGTGTTTTATGCATTTTAAGGGGGGCAGATTTAGGTTAATTTTGTAGTATACGTATATAGAAACCACACACACACAACACACCCACACACACACTCGTGTTGTTATATATGTGTTTTTTGTGTGTGTGTGTGGGTTGTGTGTGTGTGTGTGTATGTGTGGGTTTTTGGGTGTGTGTGTGTGGGGGTTTTGTGTTTGTGTTGGGTGTGTGTGGTGTGTGTTTGGTGTGCTGTGTGTGTTTGTGTGTGTGTGTGTGTGTGTTTGTGTGTGTGGTGTGTTGTGTGTACTCATATTACATTATACAGATAATTAGCTACACACACCACAACACACCACACACAAAAACACAACCCCCACACACACAAAATAATATATATAAATATATATATATATATTTATATTATTATATATATAAAATATACATATTTATATATAATATAATATTATATATATTAATTTTATATAATATATTATTACATTATATATAATATATATATATATATATATAGAAATATAATTGTGTGTGGGTGTGTGTGTGTGTGTGTGTTTGTGTGTGTGGGGTGTGGGTGTGCGTGTGTGTGTGGGTGTGTGTGGTGTGGTGTGTGGTGGGTTTTTGTGTGTGTGTGTGTGTGTGTTGAAAGGTAAAACCTCTTCCGTGTAGAAACTATGTAAAAAAACCCCATGCAAAAATGTGTGTTTGTGTGGTGTGTGTGTTGTGTGTGTGGTGTGTGTGGTGTGTGGGGTTTTGTGTGGGTGTGTGTGGGTTTTTTGTGTGTGTGTGTATTGTGTGTGTGTGTGCGTGTGTGTGTGTGTTGTGTGTGTGGTGTGAAAGGTAAACACTCTTCCTGTAGAAATTGGTAGAAAAAACCCACATGCAAAAACTAATGTTGTGTTTGGGGTGTTGTTTGTGATGTGTGGTTTTTGTGTGTGTTGTGTGTGGTTTTTTGGGGTGTGGGTGTGTGTTGTGTTTGGTGTGTGTGTGTGTGTGTGTGTGTGTGTGTGGGTGTGTGTTTTATGTGTGTGTGTGTGTGGTTTTCTTAATTATAATGTGTTTGTTGTTTTATTAAAAATATATATATATTATATTATTAATATAAAATTAAATATATATTTTATATCGTGTGCGTGTGTGTGTTTGTGCGTCCCCTCTCTCTCTCTCTCCTCCCCTTTACCTCCTCTCTCTCTCTCTCTCTCTTCATATATATATAATATATTTATAATATATATATATATATATATATATACCATGTTGCGTGTCTCTCTCTCCCTTCTCCTCTCTCCTTTTCTCTCTCTTTTCTCTCTCTCTCTCCTTTTCTCTCTCCTCTCTCTCTCTCTATTTATATATATATATATATATATTATAATATATTTTAATATTATATATAATTATAATATTATCATATTTTTTTATATATTTTTTTTTTTTTTTTTTTTTTTTTTTTTTTTTTTTTTTTTTTTTTTTTTTTTTTTATAATAATTATATTAAAAAACAAAAAACAAAAAAAAAACAAAAAAAAAAAAAAAAAAAAAAAAAAATATATAAAAAAATATATAAATTATATATTAATTTTTTAATATTATTAATAATTATTATAATATATATATATATTTAATTTAAGAAAAAAAAAAAAAAAGAAAAAAAAAAAAAAAAAAAAAAAAATGTTATAATATTATAAATTATATAATTATATATATATATATATATTATAGAGAAGGGGAGAGAGAAAAAGGGGAGAGAGAGAGAAAGAGAGAGAGAGAAGGGAAAAAACACCACACCCGCTATATATATATTATATAATATATATATATATATTAATATATATATATAAAAAAAAAAAAAAACAACACCAACATAAATAATAATATAAAAAAAAAAATAAAAAACACACACAACAACACACACACACACACACACACCACACACACACACCCCACACACACACACACACACCCACCACACAACAAACCACACAACACACACCACACACACAAAACACACACATCTAGTTTTTGCATTTTGGGTTTTTCTACCATATTTTTTACACGAAGGTTTTTACCGTTCACCACACACCAACACAAAAACCCACACGCACACACCCACACATCAACACACCAACACACCACACCCACACACAACACACACACCCCAACACAACCCCACACCCCACACACACACCACACACACACCATCTATTTTTTGCATTGGGGGTTTTTCTACCCTAGTTTCTACACGAAGATGTTTTTTCCGTTTACACACACACCACACACACACCCACCACACCACAACACACACACACACACACCCACACACGCACACCACACACACAACACACAAAAAACACACACACCACAACACATATATAATTTTATTTAAAAAATAAATTATATATGTATATTAAATTTTATATAAATTTTTATAAAAATATAATTTTATATTATATATATTTTATATGTATTAAATTATTTATATATGTATATATATTATATATATAATATTAAATAATATATAAAATTATTTATATTATTGTGGTGTGTGGTGTTGTGTTGTGTGGGTGTGTGTGTGTGTGTGTGTGTGTTTAGCATACATCTGTATATTGTAAAATGAGTACACACCACACACACACACACCACAACACACACACACACACACAAACACCACAGACAACAACAACACAACCACACAACACACACACACAAACCAACACACACCCACAACACACACATACACCACCAAAACACACACACCACACACACACACACACACACACTTTATACACACACACAGTGGTGTGTGTTGTTGTGTGTTGTGTGTGTGTCTATCTAATACGTAACTACAAATTTTACCATAATCTGTCCCCCCCAAGCGAAAAAAACAAACCCCCCCCCCCCCCCACCCCCCCAAAAAAAACCCTTAATGATTCCCCGGGGCCCCAAACACGGGAATTCACCCGCTTCCGGCTTTAGGGGTGACTCCCCTCGGCGGGGAATCCGGGCCTCAAGGCTCGGAGCGGGCGGGGTCTCGAAGGCGAGCTGCGGGGGAGGGGTTTTTGCGGACAGTTCTTACGGAAAAAATCCATGGGACTTAAAAGTCACTTTGACATCTATCTACTATCTTCTATCTATCTATATAATATAATAGATTTAAAAGATAATAATAGGGAACAAAAATAGATAATGATAGATATAGATGGATAGATGTAGATAGATCGATAGTAATTGGGTTGATATAAATAGATTGATAAAAATAATATATTTTAGATATGATGTGACAAAACTAGATGATAATAGCGTGTTGTGTGGGTATAGATACAAAATTTTGTGCATGTGAGAGGAGGGTTTATATTTATATATTTATTATATATATATTTATAATATACAATACATACTTACACAACACCACAACACACACACACCAAACACACACACACACACACACACCACACACACACACACACACACACACACATATATAATTATAAAAATATATATATATATATATAATATATATATTTATATGTTATGATATCTGTATTTTTAATAATATTTATTATATTTATATTTTATATACTATATTATACAATTATTATAATATTATATTATATATTATATATATATTAAAATATAATGCATTACTCGTCTCCAAACATCCAAACCACACACACACACACACACACAACACACACACCACCAAACAACAAACACCACAACCACACACCACACACACCCCCAAAACCCCTCAACACACAACCACCACACACACACACCACACACCCACACACACACACACACACTTTACATATTCATTTAATTTATTCTATACATACAACCCACCCCTACAAAAATCCTAAATTATATAATAAAAATATATATTATATATATATAAAAAAAATAAAATTTTTTAACATATAATATATATATATAATATTATATGTAAAATATATATATATATATAAATTTTGTTTGTGTGTGTGTGGGTGTGTGTGTGTGTGGGTTGTGTGTGTGTGTGTGGTGGTGTGTGTTTGTTTTGTGTTTTTGTTATGTGTGTGCTTGTTAAATTTTGGCACTATCATTTATCAACGTATGATCCCTGTTTTGCATCATCTTCATGTTCAAATTCCCACTTGAAAATCCCCATGACTAAACTCTCTCTAATGTGATCGTGGGGGGACGGCGAGAGCGAGTGCCTCCAGCTCCTTCGGGTTTTGAGTTTCCCCTTCGTGTTCCCTCTCTTTGTTTATGCAAATTGGGGTTAAAAAAAAATATGCTTGCGGGAAAATAAATTACATTGCGATGTCCGTCAAAAAAACAATCCATGAAAATTAACATGAGTTCTATCGATTACGAAAATTTTTTTGGATTGAAGAAGGCGGACACTCCCCGCCTTACCTTTGGCGTCGAAACCCCCGACTACGTGGCAGAGAAATGTACCTTACACCGGGAAGTGAAAAAAAGTTTAGAAAATGTCTCACCTTGGGGCATATCACAGTGGGAAATTGGGTCCCTTAACGGAAAATTGAAGCGGGGGCAACGGAAAGGAGCGAGGCCTAATTACCGCCTGCGTGGGGTGGGCGGCCCCCCCCCCCTCCCTATTTTGCCCCAGCTAAAGTCCCTGCGATTACCCGAAAAGCGAAGGACGGGCCAGGTCAGCCCGGGGAGTGATTTGTACACTTGCTGGCGGTCCGAACCACCCCCTTTCTGGCCCGACGCGGGGATCCTCCGGGGCCCAGGCTCCGTGATTAGGAAGATCAGGGATGGTTTTTTCTTCGTAATCACTCGTGTATCAACCGAGAGGGGTCCTATAGCCCGGGGGAGTGCACACAGCCGCCCCTCATGGGCCCCATCCCCCTGCTTTTCGTTTAAAAAAGATTTTTTTCTAAACAAATAAAAACATTTGCAGAGGAAAACCCGGGCCATCACGCGAGCACTTTTCCCGACGAGAAGGGCCCCAGGGGCACAGCGCGGCCCACATGGGTTTTTCCATCCTCGAAAGTCTTATCCGATGCACTATACGTACTTACCTTGGTATTTTTATATGGAGCGGCAAAACTACTTTTCTTCACACTTTTAAGTACATTCCTTTACATTTCAACTTAACGCAGCCTTTGCTTTTCTAAAGCCGAAAAACATGGTCTATCCACCCAAAAAAAACATTCCCAAAATACTGTTACTCGCGGGTAAATTTTTTCGGAAATTTTTGCGTCATCGCCGCCCTCTACCGGGACCAAATTTAAATCAATTTCTAAGCCCCCCGTTGGGTTTACCTCGCCTAACCCTAAATTAGAAACCTAAACTTTTCGTAACCCGTAACACTTTCATTATTCAACGGGCCTAAAAACTAATTTTCGCCATTGTCATTTTTTGACCATTTCCCTCCATAAACAGATGGGGTTTGCTCATTCCGTTGCGGATTCCGTTTTCTTCTCGAGGCGGGCGGCCGGAAAAATTTATAGCGGCCATTTAAAAAATCGCGTCGAAATGACGCCCCTAATTTTTTGATAAAGCTAAGTGCGGCGCCGAAACGCGCTTCTAGATAACTCGGGGTGGACGATTAGAGCCCGGGACGACGCGCATCCCCCGCCCGTTAAAATGCATGACCTTCTGCTGGGTATGCAACGAACGCTCAAGGGGCTTCTTTTTCTTGCTCTTAAAGCGCCATATTTTTTAAGGAAAATTTAAATTTGGAAAATGAGGGAAACTGTAAAAGATTGGGGGGGTTTCAGTCTTCGTGATGGGAAGGGGATTCAATTTTCAATTTTAAAACTTCCCTTATCATGAAAAGTCCCTGAGGGGAGATTTTTTAGCAAAAGATTAAGGAGTTGGTGAGGCGGGCGTTGCGGGGCTCGCGAGGAAAACGAAGATCAGCCGGGGGTTTCTTCCTATAATGTAATGAAGGGTTTGATAATACTCTTGATCTTCGGCATCGCGGGGGACGAAGATCTCCTTATCGGGGTTCGTTGGGGAGCGAAAAACCCTATTTTACGGGAAAACAAGGAAAAATTGAAAAAAATAAGAAGATAAACAAAGGGGGAAGGGGGGTGGCGGGAAAGGGGGGTCAACCAAAAAATTTTTCGTGCTTTCTTAGAAAGAGAAGGAAGAAAAAAAAGCTATATTTCCCCTCCTTTAACCTAAAACCCTAGCATAAAAAAAGTCCTTAACTTTTCGTTGCAGACATAATCTTTTCTGCGGGAACGCACTTGCTGTAAATATTACTATAATCCACATCCTGAAAGGTCAAGCGGCCACGGAAAATTTTCCTTGATTTCTAAATCCATAAATCGAGAGCCGGGGAAAAAAACTCGACTTAAAACACTCGTATAGTTGGCCGCCTCCTGGGTGCGCGAGGGGGGCCAGAGTTTAGCAGGTAAATTCTTCATATTGCTAGATGTGCAGATAGTGAGATCCCCGAATTTGGGCATTGTCGCAAGGCGACCGCCCTTTCATCGTCCCCTGGAAAACTTTTTGCTTAACAAAAAACTGTTATTTGGCCCCCCTTTTTTAAAATTATATATATATTATTATAATTTAAAAAATAGAGAGAGAGGTTGCGAGAGGCCAAATAACAGTTAATTTGTTAATGCAAAAAGATTTCCAGGGGACGATGCAAGGCGGATCGCCTTGCGACAATGCCCCACATTCGCGGATCTCACTATCATGCACATCTAGCAATCATGCAAGACATTTACCTGCATGACATCTGGCCGCCCTCGCGCACCCACCGGAGGCGGCCAGACTATACGAGTGTTTTTAAGTCGAGTTTTCTTCCCGGCTCATCAGATTTATGGATTTAGAAATCAAGTGAACTTTTTCCGATGGCCGCTTGACCTCTTCAGGATGTGGATTATTAGTAATATTTACAGCAAGTGCGTCTCCCTCGCAGTAAAGTATTATGTCTGCAATCAGAAAAGTTAATGGACATTTTTTATGCTAGGGTTTTAGGTTAAAGGAGAGGAATATAGCTCTTTCTTTCTTCCTTCTCTTACTTTTCTGTAAGAAAGCACTGAACAATATTTTTTCGGTTGACCTCCCATTCCGCCATCGCCCCTTCGCCCTTTGTTTATCTTCTTATTTTTTTCAATATTTCCTTGTGTTCCGTGAAATACGTGTTTCGCTCTCCAACGAACCCCATGATAAAGCGCAGATCTTCGTCCCCCGCGATGCCGAAGATCAAGAGTATTATCTAACCTTCATTATCATTATAGGGAAGAAATCCCCGGCTCGATCTTCGTGTTCCTCGCGAGACCGCAACGCCCGCCTCACCAACTCCTTAATCTATTGCTCAAAATCTCCACTCAGGGCGCACATTTCATGCATCAAGGAAGCTATTAAATTGAAAATTGAATGCCCTTCCCATCACGAAGACTTGTAACCACCCAAGTCTTTTTACAGCTTACCTCACTTTCACAAACTTAAATTCCTTCAAAATATTGGCAGCTTTAAGAGCAAGAAAAAATGAAGCTCCTTGAGCGTTCGTTGCTATAGCCAGTCAGAACGGCTCATGCATTTATAACAGGCGCGCGGGATGCGCAGTCGTACCGGGCTCTAATCGTCCATTCCCGACGCTTTATCTGCAGAAAGCGCGATTCGGCGCCGCACTCTATGCGTTATCAAAAAATCTACGGGCGTCATTTCGACGCGATTATTAAATTGGCCGCCTATAAATTTCGCGGCCGCTCCGCCTCGACGAAGAAAACGGAATCCGCAACGGAATGAGCGAACCATCTAGTTTATGGACGGAAATGGTCTTAAATGATCAATGGCGAAGAATTAT
>NC_051398.1:20405310-20407810 GCF_015228065.2 Penaeus monodon | reverse complement strand
TCATCCAACATCAAGATGTCCTCAGAAATTTGCATAATTTGGCTCTGAGGTTTATTTTACCCTACAAGGCGGCCCTATTATTAAACAGGGTCAGGTTAACCTATAAATCATGTCTGTTGTCACTTTTTTCCCGCTATCTTCTCGACCATTAACCTTTTCTCTTTTTTGTGTGATTTTCCTGGACAATAAAGTGACAATCTTCATTTTTTTCGTTGATGAATTTGCAACCTCGGCATCTTCATTTCAGTCTTAACATCCTTCGTCCTCATTCATATCATCACTGCATTAGGTATTAGATTTTTAGATTTTCCATACCTTCGTCTTCCTCTTTTATGTGTTGTAAATTATAGCCGAAGGAGCTTCCCAGTAGGTCCCTTTTAGCATAAAACGTAATTTCCGTATCGCCTCTGGGCCAAGAGCGCGTTGTTTAAACGACGCCACTAGAGGTTCCCGAGTATCTCCTCCAAGTGTCCCCTCCAAGTATCTCCTCCAAGTGTCTCCCCCAAGTGTCTCCTTACTCCACTCGGAATCTGATTATTTTCGTGTCTTTTCCCTGCTTATGTTGATGCGGCGGCCACCCCCACGCGCGCAGGCCCCGTCCTTTTTTGCGCGCAGGTAAGGTGATCCTCGGCGCGGGATGCATTAGCGTGACTCTTCCACGCACTTACACTCTAAACTGTCACGGCTGCCGGGTATCAACTGGATAATTTATTGTTTCCAGTCCCAGAGCTATTGTTCGAGTCGCCTTGGTCTGCCGTGGCGCTTGTGCAACAGAGTCTTGTCTCGCTGCATCTCTTGGGTATTTTCACGAATCAACTCATTTTCCTTTCACTCTTTGCGCAAGGGGTTTTTGGTAGCAGGAAATCAAGATCTTATCTTTCTTCGACGTTGAGTAATTCTCATTAGTCCTCGAGATCTGTTAGAGAGTTATAAAAACGTGGACTCGTGACCGAAACGAAGGTTTTCCTCGACTTTTACAGAAATGTCTTTTTTGGTCGTCTTTTTCTCACTTCTCTCTCTCTCTCTCTCTCTCTCTCTCTCTCTCTCTCTCTCTCTCTCTCTCTCTCTCTCTCTCTCTCTTTCTCTCTCTCTCTCTCTCTTTCTCTATCTATCTATCTACCTGTCTGTCTCTATCTACCTATCTCTACCTATCTATCCCTCTCTGCCTGTCTGTTTGTCTGTCTGCCTGTCTTGTCTTTCTCTGTCTCATTCCGTTTCTCTCTCTCTCTCTCTCTCTCTCTCTCTCTCTCTCTCTCTCTCTCTCTCTCTCTCTCTCTCTCTCTCTCTCTCTCTCTCTCTCTCTCTCTCTCCTCTCTCTTCTCTCTCTCTCTCTCTCTCTCTCTCTCTCCCTCCCTCTCTCCCTTTCTCTTTTTATGTGTTCAATTTAACTTTACGTATTCCTAATGAATGCTTACTCTGTAACTCTATCAGTGAAGTGCCATTCTTTTCGCTCAAAGTCACTGTTCTTACATTTTTTTGCGACCCAGTTTGGATTTATGCATTATCTTCCCAACCTTACTGGACATATTTTGTTCAGTGGTCGGTACTGTTTGTAGCTTTCTGTACAGCATGAAAGAAAACATTGCTTTTGTGTTCTATTTTGTGGAATTATATCTGTCTGTTGGTTCGTTTCCTTCAGTATGACTGAGTGCCCCCAGACCTCCCTGTTTCTCCGGTAAGAGTCAGGGCCAACACTATACCTCTATGTCGATAGGACTTCCCAGTTTCACATTTTTTCTCTCTCCCTTTGCCCAAAAGATAGATTCCTGCCTTTGTATCTCGGAATCCCAACTGTAAGTTATATCTCAGGAACTGATCCCTTGCGAGACTACCGTTAGTTCCCTCCACTTGTTCCCTTTCACCCTACCTTATGACCCCTTCTGCTCAAGACTCATCTGCGGCCCTAAGTCCTCCTCTCCCCCCTCCTTTATCATCCCTTCCTTCCCTCCCTTCATCCCCCCTTTCATCTCTCCCTCCCTCCCACCTCCCGTCCTTCCCTCCCTTCATCCCCCTTCAACCTTCCCTTCCTCTCATCTCCCTTCCTCCTCCCCTTCATCCCCCGCTCCGCTCTATTCCTCCTTCCCTCCCACTTCCCTTCCTTCCCTCCCTTCATCCCCCCCTCTATCCCTCCCTCCCTCCTACCTCCCTTCCTTCCCTCCCTCCCTCCCTCCGAGTGTCATTAGGGAGGGTGTGTTGGCGGAGGTGAGAGTGAGGATACAGATGCTGAAACGAGTGTGGTGATGATAGTTATGTGATTGACGTAGCAAATTCGGTACTGACGATTATGATAATAATAGCAATTATCATTAACCTGACAGAAATTATGAATTTTGCGTGGAGGCACAGAGCCATAGAAATATGCACTTTAGCATACCTCTTTTCTAATTCACATTTGATCAGTCAGTACATGTTATACATCTTTTAATGTACAAAAACAATAGCAATAGCTCAGTTCCAAAATATCCTACGGTTTAACAATAAGATACGAACAAGCAAACAA
>NC_051398.1:20392810-20397810 GCF_015228065.2 Penaeus monodon | reverse complement strand
GTTTAGAAACCGCGGGTCAGCCAAGAAGGAAATCTTGCGCCGTACGGACGGAGAGGGAAAAGAAGCGGGAATATAAATGCGAAAGAGCCAAAGGGAAAATTATTATGTCAAAGAGAAAAGAAAAAGAAGGAAATATATATTTAAGCTGAAAAGGATGAGCCCGACGCCTGGGAGGGTCAGGAGAGGCCGAGCTTCAGCCGAGACAATGGCTTCGACTGATCACCTCGGAGGCGGCGGCGGCGGCGGCGGACGCCTGCGCCGCGACGAGGCTTCGGCCGCGAAGCCTGCGGACGGAGAAACTCCCGGACCTGCGCCTGAGATCATCAATTTCATCAACTCCTTTCTAAGCAAACAGAAAAGAATATGACGAAATAAAAAAGGTCGTATTCAATGGCGGACACTCATGCATCCACACGTCCACGCACGGCAAGGCTGTGTGCAGACGCGCGGGTCAACACAGCGTCAGTGAGTGTATGCGTCGAGGACAGTGCGCGCGCGCGGGCACGCACCCCTCACGCCGCAGCTCGGGGCGGCGAGGTCATGTCATGCAGGGGCGTCTGTAAATATCCATTCATCACGGAACAAACTTAACATTAATCGTTTTGGAGAGGAAAAAATAAATTGCATTTACTCAGAGGAGAGGGTAAAGGTGGGGGCAGCCATCTTGCCGGAGAAAGCGACGGGGGGGGGGTCATTCTACAGGGAAGATCATCACGACATTCTGCAGCCATTTGCAATATAAGATTATGCTTACCCATGCACAAATGCACCTGTACCTAAGTGTATGGGTATGTATATATATATATATATATATATATATATATATATATATATATATATATATATATATATATATATATATATATATATATATATATATATATATATATACATATAGATGTGTGTGTGTGTGTGTGTGTGTGTATTAATATATATATACATACATATATACATATATATATATATATATATATATATATATATATATATATATATATGTGTGTGTGTGTGTGCGTGTGTGTGTTGTGGGGTGGTGTTGTGTGTTTGTGTTTGTGTGTGTGGTGTGTGTGTGGGTGTTTGTGTGTGTGTTTGTGTTTGTGTGTGTGTGTGTGTGGTGTGGGGTTGTGTGTTGTGTTGTGTGGGGTGTGTGTGTGTGTGTGTGTTGTGTGTGTGTGTGTGTGTGTGTGTGGTGTGTGTGTGTGTGTGTGTGTGGGGTGTGTGTGTGGTGTGTGTGTGTGTGTGTGTGTGTGTGTGTTGTGTGTTGTGGTTTGTGTGTGTGTATGCATAATTGAATAAAATGATAAATGAATGAATACCCGAATACGTTCATTAATCATTCATTTGATATATATATATATATATATATATATATATATATATATATATATAATATATATAAAATAAAATATAATATATAATTATATATATAAAATTTTATATTACGTTTTTAAAACAAAAAACACTAAACTTTAAATTTTGCAGTAAAATTTAAAGCGGGGCCCAATAAAAAAACACCCCAATAACCCCTAAAGCATATCTTATCAGTTTGAAAAAAGATAGCGGGCCAAACATCTAACTCCCACATTCCTTCAAAACATTTTAATAACAGGACGACTTTTCATCTTGTCTCTGTATTTTTTACGTCGTAAATTTGCCTGTTTTTACATTTTAAAACTTTAAAATATTCAAAGGCAGTAGCTGTTAGACTAACATGCTCGGTTACGAAATAGGCTAATAGTGTATCTACAATTGAATAATCATATGAATTTGCATAAGTGTTTTTTTTCGGATGCAGAGAAAAGTCTTTTTTTTACGGGATCTCCTTGCACCCTGCGAGTTTTTGGGCCAAAAATGTCTACTTACGACCCCGGCTTTTTATGATAAATTTTACCCCTGCGGGTTTTGGGGGCGTAGGGGGGTTGGTGCTGTTTTCCATTTTTCTATATTCTCGCTTAGTGGATATACAATACAATTTCAAGATACATGTTTTGCCTTGTCCTCTAGACTCTGCGTTAATGTGATATCTCGTTCCGTGTGAATGTAAGTCTTTGAAAATACGCCCCACCCCAAAGCCGTGGGGGATGGGTAGAGCCCACACTGGAGCAATTTATTTAAAATTTTTTAATTCAACAAACCCCTTCAAAAACCCTGACTTCGACCCTCCTTTCCCCCTTTGCGAAACCCCCCCCCAAAGTTTTGTCTTGGCCAGCTCCCCCCAAGCTATCATGAATTTTTAAATCTTTACTTGCTTTAAATTTTACATAGTTTTAAAATTTACCGCCCTTTTTTTTTTTTCCTTTTTTCGGGGGCGGGGAAAGGGGCATGGGGGCCAGAAAACCGCACAGATAGGGGGGTTTTGGCCCGTTGTGGAAATGTATTTCATAAATTTCCCCCGTTTTTTTTTATAAAAAACTTTTTACCCTTTTCCTTATCGAAACAGAATTTTTTTCGAGGGGGGGGAAAAGGGGGAAGGGGAAAGGGGGGGGGGGCGGGGGGGTTCGGAGGGGCCGGGAAATATCCAGGGAGTGGGAAAGGCTTTTGGTGTGTTCTCTGTGAGGGGAAAGCCCTTTTGCCACTTTTTTTTAAAAGGTTTTAAATTAAGATGCAATTTTTTGTTTTAATCTTTAGGGATATCCCCCCCCAATTGCCCCCAAAAATTAATTTCCGGTTTTTTAGGGGCCGATTAATTTTGTCTTTCATTTTTTTTCTATTTGATTTAACTTTATTAAAACCCGCCCCCTCACTCTGTGCTTTTCGTTTTACCCAAACCCCCTTTCCCTTGGGAGTATTTCCCTTCACAGGGGGGTCCCCTTCCTTTTCCCGTTTATCCCCCTCCAACCCCCCCCTTTTCCCACCCTCTAAAGATTTTCCTCAAATTCCCGGGTTTTAATTTCTCTATCTCCCCCCCAAAACCCTTCTCTCCATCCCCCGAACCCCTTTTTTCCCCCTCCATGCCCCCAATTTCGCTGCTCCCTTTGGGCCCTTTGCAAAACCCCTTTTCTTTTAAATCTTTTTTCCTTTTCCCCCTCGGCCCCGTTTCCCCGCTTTTTGGGGTTCCCCCCTTTTGTTCTTCCTTTTTTAAATTCTTCCCCCCTTTTAAATCCCCCCCGGCCCCCCCCCCTTCCCTCTAATTTTTTCCCTTTTCCTTTTTCCCCCCTTCCCCCTTTTCCTCCCCTTCTTTCCTCCCCCCCTCCTCCCCCCTTTTTTCCCTCCTTTGGGTCGGAAAGATTTTTTCTTGTTGTTTTTCCTGCCCCCTTTTAACCTTTTTCTCATTCCTTATTTACAAATCGCCATTCAAAAATTTTCCTTTGCTTCTCCTTTCTAATTGCATATCTTTCCTAGTTGCCGTTTGTTCTTACTCTTGCCTGAATTCGTTTAGTTTTATTTTTCCTCTCCCTGTCTCCCTTTTCTCCCTCTCTCTTCTCGCTTCTCCCCTCTCTCTCTCGCTTCTCCCCTCGCTCTCTCTCTTCTCCCCTCTCTCTCTCTCTCTCTCTCTCTCTCTCTCTTTCTCTCTCTCTCTCTCTCTCTTTCTTTCTCTCTCTCTCTCTCTCTCTCTTTCTTTCTTTCTCTCTCTCTCTCTCTCTCTCTCTTCTCTCTCTCTCTCTCTCTCTCTCTCTCTCTCTCTCTCTCTCTCTCTCTCTCTCTCTCTCTCTTTCTCTCTCTCTCTCACTCACTCACCTCACTCACTCACTCACCCACTCACTCACTCACTCACTCTCTCTCTCCCTCCTCTCTCTCTCTCTCTCTCTTCTCTCTTTATCTCCCCTCTCCTCTTCTCTCTCTCTCTCTCTCTCTCTCTCTCTCTCTCTCTCTCTCCCCTCTCTCTCTCTCTCTTCTCTCTCTCTCTCTCCCCTCTCTCTCTCTCTCTCTCTCTCTCTCTCTCTCTCTCTCTCTCTCTCTCTCTCCCTCCTCTCTCTCCCCCCCTCTCTCTCTCCCCCCTCTCTCTCTCTCTCTCTCTCTCTCTCTCTCTCTCTCTCTCTCTTTCTCTTTACCTCTCCCTTTCATTATTTTCCTCGTTTTCTTCTTTTTCATCTTCTTCTCCCCCTCCCCCTTCCTGCCCCTCCCCTCTGCGCCCGCCGCCCGACGCCCTCTGCCCCCCTCCCCTCCCTCGAGCCAGGGCATGGTAGGTCGAGTCTTCACAAAGGACTATGATCAAGCCTCACCTGGTAGATCCCGGAGACATGACGCGGGGCCTCGATAAATCAAGCGGCCTAATTACAGAAATTATCGTCCTTCATGAGGAACGACAGCGGAGTTTGGGAATCATTAATAACCGGCTGGACGACAACACGATCCAGCCATCGCCACGGTGTATTTTCTGCCACTCCGACCCCGGGCTTCGGGGGAACGGCCCTATCATCATTACGGATTTACGATCATATTTCGGTCTTATTTATGGATGGCCGAACGCTGGTTCCTCATCAAGTCCAAAGACAGGAGCATGTGATCGAAATTGGGAGGAAGAGTCGATTTTCGAAAAGCCAAATCGGGTCGAGTTCCCGCGTGGCCAGACTCGTAAACAAAGCGTCGCTGTTCTCGTATCAGATATCATTGCGGGCACGACCGGCCTAAATGCCATGCTGGAACTTTAATTAAATCCCCGACCGCCGAATTAAATCCTCTCCACGAGGAATTAAATCCTACCCATCTAGGGATTACAGTTTTTCGCGGCATGCAACACTAGGGTTAGCGTGATGTTGTCGATGTACGATAACCATGAGATTGCAACGACTATCTACAATTATGATGAAATATGTTTCCATGCGAGCAAATAATGAAAATATGTAGACTGCATTTCGAGCAAGTGAAACACATGTATGCGGGATCATGGTGCATTTTTCCCCCGACTACAAACATGCATACTTAAAGAGGACCCGAGAAATTATGCAGATGATGTTCGTGATATTGGCCGGAGCACTAAGGAAAACCGAACATGACTTTCTATATTCGCCAACTTGAGATCGTTATTTGCTAATTTAGGGCTATGATATTACAATAAC
>NC_051398.1:20345310-20355310 GCF_015228065.2 Penaeus monodon | reverse complement strand
AGCAATCAGTAAACTACTTGATAAAATCATTTGTATCAAATGTTACATCGTCTTCATGATTCACGCAATATCGCACCATCTCAGTTTGGTTTCGTAAACAAGTCTACTAAAATGATAATTATAACTTTTATCAGTGATGTGTGCAGGACCTTTGACATTCAAGAATTTGTATTAAGCATATTTCTGGAATTAAGGTATTTGATATCAAAAGCTGGAATATTATGGAATCAAATACTATGCTGAGTTCTATATATAAATACATATATAAATAAATAATAAATATATATATATATATATATGCAAACACACACACACACAAACACACACACACACACACACACACACACACACACACACACGCGCGCGCGCGCGCGCGCGCGCGCGCATGTGTGTGTGTGTGTGTGTGTGTGTGTGTGTGCATGCATATAATTGTTTAATGTGTGCTTCATCTGATATCGCGATGTTGCGAGTAATTGCTTTCTAATATTACTGCATAAGCAGAAAAACAACAACATATAACTGGAATACACACACACACACACACACACACTCAGAAAGAGAGGGAGAGAGAGGTGTACATAGATATAACCGGTTCTCATATTTGTATTTATATATTTGATTTTAATTCGTCATCTGAGTTGGGGCCAGAGGGAAAGAGCCGACCAAGACGTAAGCGAGATTTCATGCAGAGAGAAGATTTCACAGTGAAACCCAAAACTGTCGTTTCATCCTAAGTCACAGTAGCTGTTTTAAGATTCCTGTGCTGCAATCCGTACACCGCCTTGGGGACCACAATCAATGGTCTTTTTTATGTTGACAGTGCAGCTTTTCAAACTTACGAAAAATGCAGTTTAACACAAGGCCGAATCATAAATCATTTACATTCACCACAGAGACCAGTATATTCTCGATACTCTCACGTACCACAGGAGTTCGGAAGAAAAAAATTCTGGTTCTGCGCAAAATATGGAAAGAGTGAATGCCTAACCAGTGTTGGTGTGGATGAAGGGAAGAGCTGAGAGCCAATAAATTCCTAGTTAATAAGTTTCCTGTAAATTATTTCCGAAATAGAAATTTCTCAGTTATTATATCATCAGTAAATAAATGTTAAGGTTAAAACGTATGTTCTTATAATCATGAAAGTAAAGTAAATTCCACATAAGCTGTTTCTTGGTAAATAAATTCCTAATAAGTGAATTCGCAGTAAATTGATCTCTAATTAGGAACTCTACGAGGATTTCGTGTTATCTGCGGCAAGTGGGGATTCCTAGGGAGCTCCTTTTTTGGAGCAGATGAGGAAATGATGAATGAATATTAAAAGACTACTTCTCTGAGCGATTAAGACAACTTTATGTATTATTTATTTCATAATCGCCCAAATTACATGCTTGCGGAGATGCACACTTTTTTAAATAGAAGATGATAATGAAGAAATTTCAACGTGAATGCCAGGAGGACCACTGATAAAGGTTCTTCAGCCGTTGGTTAATGCACGATTCAGTAATCAGTGATCTGATAAGAGGGTGGTCGCTTATAACAGACGTATCGCGTTAATTGTACTTCATGTTAAATGCATGACTTACAGGCTAGCCGTGTGTCTGGCTTCATGCAGGCGCAATCTGAAACCAAAATTTGGGGAGACTCAAGGCCACTCCGGAGTCAATTCTGAGGTAGCTAATTGCACGATTCTCGATTCTCAAGCCGAGGAAATGTATATAATCTGTGCCTTATAGCAGATAGATGTGAACTTGGGCATCGTGTTCATATAATAAAACGATAAGACATCTTAATTGTCCTCTCGTTTGTGTCTGGGACTTTACGAGTCCTCGCTGGCCCAAAGGACGTATAATTATGGGTACAAGTACTAATTAAACAATTAGATAACCAACATTTCATTTTTGACCTCTTGTCTTTGGATGAGCAGCGAGAAACGTTGATCCCGCGGCCGCGCTCCGTAAGAAGAAAAAACCTCCTCTTGGGCCGCTCTCCGAGTCGTGACCCGAACCCCCAAACAATACTCATAGGGTCTACATTAGGAGCTAATCATCATACATATCACGGGAGGTCAAGCCTTCATATTTTTTTCCGAAAGGAGATTTTCCACTGAGTTCCCCGAGAAAAGAATGAGCTTTATGTCTAGCAGCATGACCCTCTCCCCATCGCTAGCAGCCCCCTCCCTACCCCGGCTAGCGCGCTAAGATAATGTGGGTCCCGGCGGGGGATGTCCTTATAACACTATTCAATTCAGGGCGCATCACGACTCCTGCATCAGGGCGAGGATTACCCTCCGATGCATTATGAATCCCATTTGATATTAGCATTATCACGGCCACAAATTAGAGAGCCTAACTAGTCGGCAGAGACCTGCATTTACCTGCCGGCTCGGGTCGACACTCCGGCAATTACAGAGCGACATAATGCCGAGTGGCTTCACGGAGCGGCCACTCGTAATGGACGGAGCGTGCATGCCCCGTGTGGGTCGCCAGGGAGCCTCCCGCCTCGCCCCCGCCCCGGGACTACACGCTTGCCCTTCTGCCGGGGGCTGCGGCCCCGTCACGACCTCCTGCGTTTGCGACTGTTCTCGTCCATCTTCTTGGCTTCATCACTTAGGACTATGAAGCTAGTAAATACTTTCTATTACATATAGCTGTCAGCTTCTGTCATAGTGGTCTTTCCAGTATACAAAAAGAAAATCAAAAAGTTAGGAACCAACGGTGAGCAAATGTCTTTTCACACAGTGCGCTTATAGCCTTTCTTAAACTTGTTTTCTTAGCATGTATGACTACGGCAATCTGACAAGGGACATCCGGGAACGGCACAGCTATCAGGCATTAGCTCATAATCGCCTCGTGATTGTCTATGTCATTCATTATTTTATCATTATAAAGCACTATCGTGAGGCTGCTGAGGTAATCACAATCAATCTCCGTCAGCCAGAGGAGGCGGATCTTCAGGTCGCTCTTTAAATCGTGAAAATATTCAAGATTATAATAGAAGCTGATTTTTTAAATATATGCAATGATAATAAAATTCACATAAGAAAATAGAAAAAAAAACGAATAAAAGTTTCGTATTCTCAGTCAAATAGTACGCATTATGATGATCAGCCCGATTTTCATCCGACATCCCACTGAAATTTCCCTGAACCCAATCAAATACCCTTAAATCTAGTGAAATCTCCCTAAACCCTATAAAATTCCCCTAAATCACGAGGCAGCAATCCTAGGCGATGCAATCTGCAGCGTTTGCCAGTAATGATGGACGACTAAGTGGGTTCGATCGTGATATATTAGACACTAAATGCTTGCAGATTCATGAGATACGGCCGGGTGAGTGCGAGAACTTTGCAGCCTGAGAGGAAGTGTTATGGTTCTTTTAAATTTTATATTCACAACTTGATTTCTCTTTTTCCTGGTGGAGAAAGAAAAGGGAAAAGAAAATAATGGTATTGCGCTGCTTTTTATTCCCAATGGACGTGATTTAAAATGGTCCTTTCTTAATGTAATTCAAGAGAAGCCGAAGTACAAAACGCTTTCAAAAATAAATATACTGATAATTTATCATTAACATATTTCGCCCGATCTCTTAAGGCTGAGCCGCCAGGCCGTGTAGTAACTTCGCGTCAAGATACGAGTCAGTCCCGCGGTGCTCGGAGATAAGCTATTTTATTTCTCGTTAACATTTGATAAGTATCAATACTTTGCTCCAAAGCTTTACATGATGGAAGCACGAAGGCTAGGGTGATTGACAAGAGAAATATGAACAACATGCAAGGAATGCATGAACACACGAAGTATTTTACTTTAGATAGGAGTAGGTATATTATTATAAGTATGTATATTTTGTGTACTTGTGCTTGTCTGAATGGCATGGCTGTGCATGTCGTTTGTAGGTGTAGGTGTGCGTTTGTGTGTGTGTGTGTGTGTGTGTGTGTGTGTGTGTGTGTGTGTGTGTGTGTGTGTGTGTGTGTGTGTGTGTGTGTGTGTGTGTGTGTGTGTGTGTGTGTGTGTGTGTGTGTGTGTGTGTGTGTGTGTGTGTGTGTGTATGCACTGCGACAGTGAAAAGAGGACTCCAAAGCCGTGGCCAGCCAAGCCGCCGCCCCGCCGCCGAAGCCCGAGCCAGCGACCGGAGGCCTCAAACGGAGCGCCGTCTGCACCTGCACGGGGCTCCGGCGGGAATTCTCGCACGTCTTCGCACCATGACCCGACGACTAATTCTTCTTCGGTAATATCCTCCCGATAAACTATCCTTCCCGCTGTAAATCTGCAGGACTCCCTCCTCCCGCCCCCGCCTGGCCGTCCCCCTCGAGAGCCCATGCTCCTCCCGCCAGAGAGAGAGTGCGACCCCCACGGAGCAATATGCCAGGGCACAGGTAGGTCTCGGTCCCCGCCATGACAGATGGGTTTGTGTTAATGCCCGGGTATCTGGCCGTGTATCAGCGCCCAAACATCGCCCACTCTATAAACTCGTTCCAGGCTGTTCCCACTCGGACGTCTGCGGCTTTCGGTGAGTGACTCTCGCCGTCTCCGGGGTCGCCTCGGCTGCCGCGTGCCGTACTGGGCTCCGGTCGAGGCTGCCCTTCCTCGGCCGGCAGCTTTCCTTTGGCATGCCTGTGCGTGTGTTTATATACTGTGTGTGTGTGTATGAACACACATGTGTTCATACACACACACACACACACACACACACACACACACACACACACACACACACACACACACACACACACACACACACACACACACACACACACACACACACACACACACACATACTCGCACACACACACACACACACACACACACACACACACACACACACACACACTCACTCACGCATGTATGCATTAATTAAATATGGTATGTGAATGTACTGCATAAAATATCAGAGTACGTGTAAGTACCCTCATACTTTAAGTAGTTTAAGCAACACCTCATAACATATTCAGACACACACACACACACACACACACACACACACACACACACACACACACACACACACACACACACACACACACACACACACACACACACACACACACACACACACACAAAACACAGCACAGCACAACACAAACATATATTATACCCACACAAACGCACGCATACACACGTTCACTCAGATAAGGTGCTCCCGTAAACTCAGCAACGGCCCTGACATCCCCGCTGAGAAAATACCTAACCTCTGTCTCTAGTTCTTAAAATTAATGGAGCGGCCCACGTCACAGGTAGGGGAAGGGAGTGGTGGAGGCCGGAGTGGTAGTAGGGAGGAGGAGTGACCAATGGAGTTATGGAGGTGAGGGAGTGGCGTGGGAGTAGGGCAGGGGGTAGGGGGTGCGGTAGGGGGAGGGGTGCCCACAGCCAGCAGCAAAGATGAAGGGATGGGGGGGGGAGAAGCAGGGAAGGGGGGTTAGCAAGAATGATAAAGTGTGACTAGTATTCTGAAGTTTAGATCTTATCAGAGGGCAAAATTATGGTCGACTGAGTAAGCTTTTAACCACAAGATTTTAAATGTTGGTTTAACTCCGTCTCGGAATGGTGTCTGGTGTCGTGTTCGGGCTCTGGGCTCTAGGAATCGGACTTTTCCCCTGACACTTTGTCTCTCGGTTTCTCGCGTTCTAATTTCAAATAATTGTTTGCCGCTGCTGGGTTTCTGGGCACTCACCATAAACAGAGAAGACAGAGAGAAAAAGAAAAGGAAATTCTGCAGTTAATAAAAGGAAAGAATGCTTGATGATGCATTTAATAATTGCATGTCAGAGTAGAAGACTAATTCTCTGTTAAGATGTATTTACATACGGTATATTAATGTAGACATACTACTTGTTATAAAACATCGGATACAGAATAGTATGCACTGAACAAAATTAAATAGATCATAACTCTCAAAGAACAGCATGACTCAAAATCTAGACATATTTAACCCTACGGTTGAACGCTTATAAATCTGTCTCACTGACCAGGGCTTAGGCCTATACTGAAAGAGTGGTCAAACGAGGGCCCAAAATTGCGCCTGTGGCCCCACAAAGGCTAATATGAATTTCTGCAGTCCACTTCTGCGAAATTCCCATTTTCTCTGGAAATTTCACTATGATTGCTATAACTATTATATTTCATCACTTCGTGTAGAGAAACTTACCTGAGGCTTTCTTTCTTGTGTTCCACGGGAAATTGGCGTGCCGTACTGAGAAGTGTTTGCGTACGACTGGATAGTATTTTTCTTTTACAAGTTCCCCCAGTGGTGTTTGCAGGAGCTATTTTTGTGATTTCTCATGCAATTTAAGATTCGTGTGCAAGACAAAAAAAAATCAACCAGGCCTAGATATGGATGTGGCGCGCGCGCGCGCCACATCTATATCTGTGTGTGTGTGTGTGTGTGTGTGTGTGTGTGTGTGTGTGTGTGTGTGTGTGTATGTGTGTGTGTGTGCAGGCGTATGTGTGTGTAAGTGTGTGTGTGTGTGTGTGTGTGTGTGTGTGTGTGTGTGTGTGTGTGTGTGTGTGTGTGTGTGTGTGTGTGTGTGTGTGTGTGTGTGTGTGTGCATGCACATAAATGTTTAATGTGTGCTTCATCTAATATCGCGATGTTGCAAGTAATTGCTTTCTATTATCACTGCATAAGTAGGAAAAACAACAACAGATAACTGGAATTACTTTACAGTCTGGAGAAAACAGTTTCGTCCAAGCTTTTCTTGGGTAAATTTATCAAGTTAGTCATATTTTCTCAGATGCAATCATCATCAGGATCTGTTGGTGTCCCAACTTTTCCATTTTTAATCCACTGTCGAAGAAAATTATCTTAAATAATTTGTTTTAACGGGATTTTTTTGTTCCGAATTACAGTAGCTTATTAAACTTTATATCCATGTACATATCCATCTGGCCATCTCTCTTTCTATTCATCTAGCTCTCTCTCTCTCCCTCTCATTCTCTCTCTCTCTCTCTCTCTCTCTCTCTCTCTCTCTCTCTCTCTCTCTCTCTCTATATATATATATATATATATATATATATATATATATATATATATATATATATATATATATATATATATGTATATATTTATATATATATATATATATATATATATATATATATATATATATACACGTGTGTGTGTGTGTGCACAGAATACACATATATAAGCCTAAAAACATTTGAAAAATTTGGTATCGAATTTTTTTCTCTCCCGCACTTTCTTCTCGGCCAATTTGTTTTCGAAAGGATGAGCAGCTTCTCTCTCTTCGTTATAACTGTCGGTCTGCCTTCCTCAGCTTCCCAGTTAATTACGGTCGACAGGTCGAGGGATCTCTTTACCTTCTCGGAAACACTGGCGGCCAGAAATAAAAACCATTCTTCTCTCTCAAATTTACGGTTGCCATTGTATCGACAGCCCTGCTCTGTTTTTAACAATTTGAAATAATTTCTCAATGCATTTTTCTTTTCTTTCCTTTTTTCTTCTGTTTTCCAGCTTACAGCTTTTATTAGAGAGGAGACGAATGTCTCCCTCGGGACGTATTCTTCAGTGGTGTTCTCATATTCTCTCATGATTTTTCTTTCGTTTCTTTTCGCTTTCACACATGCGCGCATGCACGCTCACACGTATACACACACGCGCACACAAACGCACGCAGAGGTTGTATAAGGATATAGAAAGGATATCACAAAACCATAAACCGCCAAATCCATAAAAAGTCCCCTCTCCCCCCCCCCCCCCCCCCGCTGCCTTACTGAAGTCCCGGTTATGTATGAAAATGCGGTATTGTACAAGGCAGTTCATACCAATCCGGATAATGAATGCCTTGGTGTTATATTCCAAGAACAAAAAAATTCGACTTTCAAAATTAAACTTCAGAAGCTAAATAGGGGCGTTTTATGGTCGGCTTGATAGCTTGTTCGTAATACCGCCTTGAAAAGCAGCAGAGTTGGAGGCCGGACGCGGAGCGGAGGAGGAAAAACTGGCCAAATTTTAAATAAGCGCCGCTGATCTACTTATTTACTTCTGCTCTCTTTTGCAATCCATCGATGCAGTTCAGAAGGACTGGCGAAAAAGGGTTGAGAAAGAGAGAAAGAGAGAGAGAGAGAGAGATCACAAAAGGCAAAAGGAAAGAGGAGGGAAGGAGGTAGAGAAAATAAGAACAAGTGAGAGAGAAAGAGAAGAGGATGTCTTACGAAAGATAAACACAGGAGAACTGCCTCTGTCTGAGTGGGTCCGATCATATAAATCACATCCATTGTCAATACAAGCTCGGCTGTGAGTAGTGATATTTTTGCATGAGTTTCATTGCGTGTTTATGTAAGAGAGAAGAAGCGAGCGAGATCGAGAGGGCGAAAAAAGTGAGGGGGGTGGGAGGGAGGAAGGGAAGCAGGGAAGGAGAAGGGAGTTAGGGAGGGAAAAGAGAGAGGGAGAGAGAGAGAGAGAGAGAGAGAGAGAGAGAGAGAGAGAGAGAGAGAGAGAGAGAGACAGACAGACAGACAGACAGACAGATAGACAGAGAGAGACAGACAGACAGACAGACAGACAGACAGACAGATAGACAGACAGATAGACAGAGAGAGAGAGAGAGAGAGGGGGAGGGAGATGGCTGTCAGAATTAGATTTGTCTAAAGCACAACACAATTCGCCCAACCACGCTGGCAGTAAAATAAAGCAAGGCTCCCCAGACCAATCCGCATGCACAGATTGGGATAAGGCTCAAGATCTTACCCAACAATTCCGCAACATACCTGATCATCATAAATATCTTCTCTCGATAAAGCCACATACCAGCACATACCAGACACTATCCACGGACCTCTCTCCCCTATGCTCCCTTTCCCTCCCCCTCTCCCTATAACCTGCTGTTCCCCCGCCCCTTAACACCTGTTCTGCGGGATAATGTGATGTATTGCTAACACGCACGGTACCCCTCCCTCGAAACCCCCAACGCACACAGGCCCCTCCCCCTTGCGGTACCCATCCTTTGGAACTCCGACGCCGCCGCGGGATGACACAGGACCCCAGCCGCTGTCCCTTGAAACGCCAGAGCTTCGGTGCCGAGGCAGAGCGGGTTGATCCTGCTGAAGGTGATTGACGGATGCGTCCTTCGGGCGGGGCAAGAATCGGCGGACGCGGCAAGCAGCCTTCGGAATCGTTATTTGTTTTTCTTGATATCATAGGTGAGTGGCATGCATATATGTATATATATACCTATATATGCTTATATGTACATATACATACACACACACACACACACACACACACACACACACTTCGATTGCCGACCTAGCCACTGGGTGGGCAAGCCAGCCCAAGTTAGTGCCGGTCCCAAGTCCGGGTAAATAGAGAGGGTTGGCATCAGGAAGGGCATCCGACCATAAAAAGATATCTGCAAGAACCACAAACATGATCATGGCGACCCCATATAAGAATGGGATAAAAAAAAAAAAAAAAAAAAAAAAAAAAAAAAAAAAAAAATATATATATATATATATATATATATATATATATATATATATATATATGTGTGTGTGTGTGTGTGTGTGTGTGTGTGTGTGTGTGTGTGTGTATGTATATGTAAATGCATATATACATACATATATACATATATATACAAATATATAAATATATAAAATATATATATACAAATATATATATATATATATATATATATATATATATATATATATATATATATATGCATATATATTTATATATATGCATATATATATATGCATATATATATATATATATATATATATATATATATATATATATATATATATATATATATATGCATAAATATTTTCTAGCTTTATCACATTTTTATATGGGGTCGCCATGATTATGTTTGTGGTTTTGCAGATATTTTTTATAGCCGGATGCCCCTCCTGACGCCAACCCTCTCATTTTACCCGGGCTTGGGACCGGCACTGACTTGAGCTGGCTTGGCCACCTGGTGGGTAGGCAAATTCCTTGTCCAAGGATACAACTCGCCGGCCGGCGACTCGAACCCTCGAACTCA
>NC_051398.1:20326675-20327710 GCF_015228065.2 Penaeus monodon | reverse complement strand
CTATATTTGGGAATAAAAAGCAGTGTGTGGCTCATGGATTGAAATCGTCGGTTTGTGTTTTTTTTTTTTTTTTTGTTTTTTTTTTTTGATGGTAAAAAGGAGAAAGTGTTAAAACCGACTTAATCACACTTTCACTGGCACAAAAATAATCTTTGGCCGTGATTGTAACAAAAAAAAACTCATGGCACGAACCTAGGTCACTCCGGGTATGAAACCGTAGGCCAGTGCTAAACCAACCGTGCCACATGACCCACTAAAAGGAATATGCAACTAGAATCTTACTAGCTCCATAGACATTACCCATCTACTCATACTTGAGTAATGATAGTGAAGTTTTATGCTCACTCCCTGTGGGCACTCGGTGGATATTGATTTAGCAATTCAAATCCTAAGTCAGATGTACCGAGGTATTTTTATGAAAGATGGAATAATGCAATGCCGCATTGATATGATAAATAACAACCTCCCTGACCAGGACTCGAACCTAGGTCACTCGGGTATGAAACCGGAGGCCAGTGCAAAAACCAACCCGTCCCACACGACCCACTAAAAGGAGTGTGCACCTAGGATCTTACTAGCTCCATATACATTACTTATCTACTCATACTTGAGTAATGATAGCGAAGTTTTACGCTCACTCCCTGTGGGCACTCGGTGGATATTGATTTAGCAATTCAAATCCTAAGTCAGAAATAACTCATGGCATGTACATACATATGCTATGGCATGTGCATACGTGCCCCCGGCAGATGGTCCCGCCATGCCATGGTATGTGTGTACATGCCACCCGTCGGCAAAGGGTTAATCAGACTTTCAGTGGCAGAAAAATAATATTTTGCCGTGATTGTAACAAAAAAAAACTTATGGCATGTCCATACATACACCATGGTATGTACGTACATGCCCCCGGCAGATAGTCCAGCCATGCCATAGCATGTGCGTACATGCCACCCCTCGGCAAAGGGTTAAATGAGGGGAAATAGCTCTGACTCTGGGAACAGGAACACCATGGCCCTAACTGATGGTAGAAATATC
>NC_051398.1:20305476-20307976 GCF_015228065.2 Penaeus monodon | reverse complement strand
GTATCCCCAAACAGTGGAAAAAATCAAAATGGATGGATATATGTCTTGAATCCTGAAATGTATGGAACCATCTTTGAGGGGGGTAATTGTTTTGTATAGGGTTTGAAGTGCATACCTTAGCTTCCATGCTTTACTCTGAAACAAATACAATAACCATACCTCAGATATAATTGGCAAGTCAGAGTAGAGTGATTTGCTTCCACTTTCAACAAAACAAAGCACAGACCATAGATTCATGCTTTTAATCTAAAGGTTGTTTTGCACTGAGATTGAGATGCTTATGCTAAGTGAAGTCCTATCATGTTGTGGCAAAAGATTATTCACAAGAAATGACATTTAGTCACTAAGTTCTGCTCAGAACATATTTCTTCTTCTTTTTCTTCTTGCTGTGCTCATTGAGCAAAAATGGCCTCTCAGAAGTAGTCTTGAAAACACTTCTTAAACCTTCAATTTCTAAGTCCCCAACCATGTTAACCTTTACCAAATCAAATGTAACTCGTAACTCATTACTGCGATCTATCAAGTAGTCCATGTATTGCTACGGGCTTGTGAGAACAATTATTTTATAATTATCTGTTTTCCTGAATTCATGTATGTAATGTGTTCTTTTAGTTTTATTATATTCTTACAATTTTTAAATAATTATTAATGCTATTCTGTACAATAACCTGCACATGCACGTTGAGAAACGCCGGTGAGAAATGTTTCATTTTAAGTGTTATTCCGTCAATTCCAGGTTATTTTTAAATCCGAATAGTGGATATACAGAACAAATAGACATAATTATTTATCACAGCCTGATGTTTGAACCAACCAAGTTCCCCAAATGCTGAAAAAGTGATTAGAAACCAAGCAATTCTGACCATAGGAAGAAGCGAAGAAATATTTGATGTTTTACTATATAAAGGCCTGTTTTTTTACCCTGGGGGTCAAGGGGGCAGAGCCTCCTGGCTAGGAAAGATATAGATCATATTTTCTTAAAGCCACAGGCATCCAGGGGATATAGCCCCCTGGCTGGGATATTATTATACCATGGGGGTCCAGGTGGCATAGGCCTTTGGCTTGGCGTATAAATTACTATAGGGGTCCAGGGGGCAGAGACCCCTGGCTAGGCTTGTATATTACTATGGGGGTCCAGGGGGCAGAGCCCCCTGGCTAAGAAATATATAGATCATAGTGTATAAATCCCACATGTCTGAGTAGCATGGTTGGTAGGGTGACTTCCTCTCATACCAGGGTCCCACGATTGATTCCAACGAATGTTAAGTGATACTTGTATCACATAGGCACTACTCTTTAAATTTTGTGAGGCCAAGGTGGCGGAGTGTTTAGAGCATTGGACTCTGGACTGTCACTGTCACTGATCATCATGGTGACCCCACATAAGAATGGGATAAAACTAAGAA
This sequence comes from Penaeus monodon, assembly GCF_015228065.2. Classification (NCBI taxonomy): domain Eukaryota; kingdom Metazoa; phylum Arthropoda; class Malacostraca; order Decapoda; family Penaeidae; genus Penaeus; species Penaeus monodon. Next base: position 20,306,570 of record NC_051398.1, on the reverse strand, counting down.
AAAAAAAAAAGAAAGTCTATAAATCCCACAGGCTTAATTTTAGGTTGGTTTATTGGTTAGGACACAATGTACGATTACCACCGGGGATCTGGATTATGTAAAATCCTCTAGGTTTTTTACCCAATGATAGGTTTGATTTCCGAAGAGTTTTCCAACATTTGGCGCATCAATCCAACTCAAAGATGATGGGAACATCCGTAGAGTTTCATGATCCAATTTGAAGTGATTTTTGTGCTGGTTTTACACATTTTTTATTTCAGCTTGCTTTACCCCATAATTTCCCTGATCTACTTCATGCCCTCCCCTGCTATCGGGACTTATCAAATCACATCAAGATTGTTGGCTGGGGAATGTGATGGAAATGATCATCAGATTTGTTCTCATCACATGAGAACAAATATGATGATATAAATATAGTCAGGGCAGACCCAGTTGTTATAATCAGAAAACTAATGTAAAAATTTGGAAGTGTAGGACAGCACCTTTCTACTTCATGTATGATTTGGATGAGGCAATAATTTTATTATTTTAGGTATTTGTAAATAGTCTTTATGGCCATTACTATACCTTTTACTATCATCAGGTGGTCTTATTCCAAAGATTTACCCATAAGTGAAACAGCTAATAAATTTTGTTTAGCAAAATACTAAATAATCCTCAAGTAAGGTATCTAAAGTCTTACTTGCTTTGCTACAACTACTGCCAAGTGTTAAAGGTAAAGTAATTGATGAACCAAGGAAATTATCCTCCTGAGACCAAAACCTATTAATTCAGTAAAGAAGTTAAGGAGTACTTGTATTCATATTGACAAATGTAGAAAAGGTATGAATGAGAATTGAGATCTTGACAGGTTTCAATTATATCTTCAACAGATATACATGTATTTCTGACGAAGATACAATCGAAACTGGTCAAATACATCTCTTATATTGTGAAGATATTCATTCTCATCCATACCTTTTAATTGGTGTGGGTGGAAAGGAAGGATGGAATGTGGGCAAAATTCCTTACATGCATTCAACTTATTAATGGTTTTTGGGTATTTATACATGCCCTGTTCACTGGTTTTAATTTATTGTTTGTTACACTTGGTA
>NC_051398.1:20300546-20305376 GCF_015228065.2 Penaeus monodon | reverse complement strand
GCGAGGCCTGGGCTACTGTGAATACTACCCGTCGGGTTAAACAGTGAACAGTTCATCTACAAGCCTCCAATGTGTTTAAAAAGGGGAGAAAGCTAAGATTCGTATTTCACATTGCAAGTGAAATGAAAGTAAAACGACCTTGGTCTAAGCTTTATATTTTAAATTTATTTTGTAATTCAATACCCTTTTAGTGCTATGCTCATAAGTTTTGACCATTATTACTTGCTAATGAACCATTTCGAGTGTTTTGTATAATGAAAAATTAACCCTATCTTTTGCTCAAAAATGTATTATTCCCAACCCAAGAGGGACAAGGGATTCCTTCATATGTATTTGAAAGATTAAAGTGACTTTATTTAAAATTTGTAGATGGAGATGTTGTCATTGATAAACATGAATATTCTAATTTTTGTTCAGATTTGTCAAAATGCACAATTGGTTTAAGTAACATTGTATTGCAGTTATGCAGTAGGGTCAGTTTTATTTCATTAGTCCCTTTTCATATTCTCTAGGACGTTTTTCATTAATGTGCTAGAACTGAGTGCATTGTAGCGTCTAGCATACTTGAGTGTAAAATGTTTGGTTATACAGTTGTCCTCAGCAATATATTCACAACTTCAGTGCAGTATCTAGCTACAATGGAGTATGTCTGTTGGTCCTCATGGCTGGGGAGCTAATGCCAGTAGTGAGAATAGCCTCCCTTTGTGGAAATAAGTAAGGTCCCAGAAATGAAGGATTTCTGGCTCTTGGTACCAGTGCTCTGACCTGCATCATTGGACATTGTACAGCAATCTGGTAATGTGTTCAAGGAGATCAACCACATCCACATTAGCACTCATTGGAGGATCCTCCAGAACTACAAGGTATATCAGGGTACTGAGTTCTGTGGCACTGATCATAGATTAGTTGTGGCTACCCTCTGAGTCCACTTCCATACTCCCTGTCAGTCCAGTGATCACCCAAGGGTGTTTCTTGTGGACACAAGCGTGAAACGCTCAATGTAACTTTGGAATCAATTGCAATGTACCCAGAGCAATTTCATCTCACAGGAGACACTAGAAGCAAAAGATGCTTCTTGCACTTCTCATCTAACAGGGATTGTGACCTGCATCACTCCTTGGTGCACAGGACTTGGTCACTGATGAGAAGGGACAAGGAACAGTTTATCAGGAATCTTGCAGAGGAGGTCGAAGGCCATTTCTTAGTAACGATCTTTGTCCTGCCTTCCAAGGCCTGAGAATGCTGATCTTGAAGCCCTGCTCACAGGCAACAGCAGTCCACTCAGTAAGTGGCCAGATCATCTTAGATCCTTTTGGGGTGTGGGACCATTGACCTGAGAGTATTTTGAGCAGTTGTACCAGGATGATCCACCAACAGTTAACCTGGATGTCAGTAGTATTGAGATTCCTGTGCTGGACCCACCCGTCAGCAAGGATCTGCCCTTCCTAACTGAAGTTAGGGGGTGATCTTCAAGCTGAACTATTAAAGGCCAAAACCTTTGATGCCGAGAGTACAGGTACATACAAAGTTCACTTTAATTTTAGTGTATTAATTTTGCTTAGATAGCTCCACAAGCACTAAATCCCTTGGATCTGGTTGCTTCATGGCAATCATATGACCAAAAATACAGGCATTAAGCTTACATGAGCAGTTGCTCTGCCAGGTGTGGAGCTTGTAGGCTGGGCACACGCGAATGTCCAATGTTCATATTTGTCATTTGATTTACATTATCCAGATGGTAATAGACTGTTTTCTTTGCACAGACTCCATGTCATATCTCTAGGTAATCTGTAACATTTTGTTGGATGTTTTTTTATTTTCGTAATCATTTTTCTGTAATACAACCTGCACCTCCAGTCATGGCAGACAGGAATATGATGCTGAGCATGGAAATGGCATCCCCCATAGAGCTGGAGCTCTTCTAGTCATGGCTCACAGACCTTACAGTCCACACTCCTTTATCAATGGGAATAATGCAAAAGCCCCTTTCTAAATGCCAAATGAGTCCAGTCACCCTCCATGAGGTTTGTGGAGAGTCTTTAACGTCCCCCCAGCCTTCAGCCGCTGTCACCCGCAACTCGGGCCAAATTTTTTCATGACATGATAGTTGTCTCATCCAAATCGTAGAGGTTAATTACCAAGGAATTAATTATTAGATCTTCCTGATGTCACCCATTTACCCCTTGCTTTTATTATTATTCATAACATTATGATAATCAGTGTATTCTTAGTATGAGCTGTCTTCATGTTGACAAATGTATAAAAGGAGTGAATGAGAATGAATATTTTCATAATTCTCTATTTGACTGGTTTCGATTATATCTTTGTCAGATATACATATAACTGAAACTGGTCAAATGCATCTCTTGTATTGTGAAAATATTCATTCTCATTCACACCTTCTAGACAGTATTTTTAGTAATGATGATAGTATTAGAATATAGAATAACTTTTTCCAGAAATTCAAGGAATGTGGTAATCAGGTGAGGCCCTGTTGGCCTGCTTATTGACTCCTTGTTGACTTATCATTACCCATTACAAAAGTCTACAGGAAATAGGCCACTGTTTAAACTTTGTTGACTCCTTTTTGAATTGTTTCCAAAACCTTGTTATTCCTGATAACCTGATTCTTAAAATGTCAGTAATAGTATCAGAAATTTCTGGACGTCACTGACTAATGATTTCTGGCAACTGTCCTGCGGTTTGGCCTAAGAGTCCGCTAGCTGTAGCGAAACTTTCCGCTCAGCTCGCTGTAGCGGCTATAGGCATTGCGACACACTCTAGTTTGTCCTTACATCTTTAGCCATACCAGGTACGATGAGTCGGCTATAGGCGTGGCGCAGCAGATACGGGTTAATGAAGTACCCAAGTGCCTCTTGGTTTTGATCCTACCATTTTTTCCATCCTCCATCAACTTCCTCATACATATATCAGGCTCATTTTTGTAAACCATATATATATATGAGGTCTTTTACATTTTTATAAAAGTATATAATCACAGACAGATAGTTTAGCGATCCATTAATCCATTGGGTCCAGATGACGGGAATGCTATCACAAAAAATTTGTCTGAAGTCAGGATGATTGGGCTAACTTGCCTTGAGTGAACAGAGCTCTTGGAGGAAGTTGGGCTCCATTGTTATTTAGGTAGGGGCTCTTACATTATTTCCACTAGTAAATGAGGGTGGAATGTATGATCTGAGCCATGGCTGGAAAAGTGCCAGTTGCAAGGATGACTATTTCCATGCTTTTACTGGACAGAGTTCTAGACTACATAGAGAGATGGTGAGTCCATGTAGTGCAAACAGTCTATTACTGTCATAACCCCTTACAACCAGATAACAGAAATCCCGCTCTGACGGGTCGCCGTGCGCACAGGCGTACCCTGCAGACCAAGAGTGTGTGTGTGTGTGTGTGTGTGTGTGTGTGTGTGTGTGTGTGTGTGTGTGTGTGTGTGTGTGTGTGTGTGTGTGTGTGTGTGTGTGTTTTATGCTGCTGCTGCTACATGTGACTTGACAGTGATGGGTTAGTACAACATATTAACCCATTGCCGACGGGTGGCATGTACGTACATGCCATGGCATGGCGGGACCATCTGCCGGGGACACGTACGCACATGCCATACAGTATGCATGGACATGCCATGAGTTTTTTGTTACAATCACGGCAAAAGATTATTTTTTTGCCAGTGAAAGTGTGATGAAGTCGGTTCTAACACTTTCTCATTTTTACCATGCAATAAACAAAAAAAATGCAACAAACCGACAATTTCAACTCCATGATGCCACACACTGCTTATTTTATTCGGACTATAGACCGAATAATGATCAACTATGGAGTCTATATAACAACAAAAATACCCTTCAGTCTCAATTTATCAGGAAGTTTGGCAAGTAGAGACTAAAAAATAATGAAAATTGAAAATACAACATATCTTCGTAGTATTACGAAGAAACGGCATGGGATGCTGGTATTTGGCATGAGTGGTCGCGCATGCTAGGGCGACGATATAAGCCCCCGGCAGCGAGGCCCGGGCCACTATGAATGCTACCCATCAATTATGGGTTAAAGTACATACTGGGGAAATGACAAAAAAAAAACAACTGCATATGCAGAAAGAGACAACATTGTAAAGGGGGAGTCAAGGAGTCATTACACTGTGCACAATTGTTCATGTGGACTGGGCCCACAACCCACATACTTGGGAGAGTCACCATTCAAGTAAACCATTTAATTGGATTTTGGTCCACCTGCAGGCAGGGAGGCACCCAGATTAAATGGTTAATCCATTAGATCTGGATGCCTTTCTACCTGCAGGTGACCCAAAATCTGGGCAAGAGGCTTAATTAGTTGGTAACTCTAATCGATTAAGCTCTCTCTTTCTCTCTCTCTTTTTTTTTTTTTTTTTTTTCCCAAGGTTATCCCATTTCAGACAGCTGACATGTACTGGTGTCATAACAACCTGCTTGGTCTGCAGGATATGCCTGTACGCGCGGTGATGCACCAGAGTGTGTGGAGTGGGATGTTCAACTTGATGTAGCGGACTCCCGCACCCAGTGTCTGGTCATTGCCAGAAATCATGAGAGATTATCACACTCAGGGATTTCTGTTACCCAGTGGTACTTAAATTTGATATGCTTTATCAAGATGGTAATAGACTTTTTGTTGCATATTATCCCTGTAATTAGGGTAAGGTAACCAATAGGTTAAAAAAGAAGAAAAAACAAATAGGTATAAAAATCATGGGTAATTTTTTATCTTGAGACCACACCATTACACAAATTATTTGCCATCTTTCATATACAGCCAAATCATTTAGAAATGGTTGTA
>NC_051398.1:20283046-20290546 GCF_015228065.2 Penaeus monodon | reverse complement strand
CTTAAAAGTCTGGCTTTCCTGTGCAAACTGATGTGTCAGCTTCAGTTCATGGCAATGATGATATGAAACACTGCTGCCTCATTAAGTTTAGGATAGTAGATACGCAGAATATTGTCATGGTCATGATGCGTATAAGTGCACAAAGGATTTTCCAGAATCTCCAAAGGTAACACAGTACTGGAAGCCATCTATGCATTGTACAGGAAATCTTTGACCATTTCAACAAAAATGTTTGTTACTAATCATACTGGTGTAATGTGGTGTACATAATGTAAGTACTGGTAAGTGTGGCGAGTGAGCAGCAGTATTGCAAGAATTCAGTGGTCCATTTAGGTTCTTTAGAATGTGTGGTCAATCAAGTGTAAACATTTTCCTACAGCACACATCTCAGGAAGTGACAGGGCATGTATTACATTATTCCAACTCTCCTCACAAGACTATATAAAGCTGTATGGTTGAATGCCTCATAAACATGAACGGGTCTCCTGCTATGATGACCACATCAAGTTTGATTCTAAAAATTAAATGGACCACTGTTCTCTTGATAACTGGGTTTCTTTTTAAAGGCTATTGCCCAATTCAGGTAATATTGGTAATCAAATTTTTTTATACAATTGAGAATGCAAAGGAAATGATAAGGTTCTTTGAAAAAGAAAGGGGGAAAATCACAAATCTTGGTTCGATAAGACCAACAAGGCTGATAGCTAAAAGAATGTCAATTACGAATGTGTGTTATCCCCGTGTGACCGACATGCAGAGCTGCAGCTTTTTCTTACCTCCCCACCAGATATCCCCCCTCCCCTACCCATCCCAACCTCCTTTTCCCAGGGAGTTTTTCTTCCATTACCAACCTTGCAGTTTGGTACAGCTATAGATACCATAAATGTCATTACTGGGTGTTTCTTGAAAAAGGAATTCTTCATGAGAAAGGTACTTACTTGGAATTCTTGGAATCACTCTTCATTTTTAAAGTTGAACTTGTATTCCATGATAAAGTTTCTCTTGGAGAAATCCTTTTGCTACACATCCATTGTGTGTACATCCTAGTGATGCTCCTCATCTTACATATAAATGATCACATTAACTTTATACCTCAAGATTCTACCTGTAAACAAGCCAAGACTTAAAATCTATTTTATTTACTAGCATTATACCAGGTGCTCTAAGCCCAGTGTCTTTAGTGATCTTATATTTAGAAATTGCTAGGCTTATGTAGGTGGAGGTTTTGTTGATGTATGCCAAATTTTACATTAATCAAGAAAACTAATTATTTAGGAATGGCACTTGCCTCATAACAAAAATGTGCCATGAGCAGAAGCCATTGCTCTTGGGCTAGGCACAGTGGACTCTTTATATTGACCAGAAAGGAGGGCTGTGGCACAAAGAGTGCCATTTTATCTTATGTATATATTCTCTCTATTCAGATCAATGGTAGGCTTCTCTTAGAGAAACCGACGGGTAAAGTGAATTCAGGTCTCAAATTTAGCTAAGGTTTGAATGTTACTCTATATCAGCTGGAAGCAGGAGATTGTACAGACAAATTTTTTATTTATTTGCTATATATTTTTTTTTTCTTTTTTTTTTTATGTGTGTGATGCGTGATGATAGAGAACTGGGATGCTGCTGCCATTCTGATTTGAATTAACATTCAAATATAATTTCTTGAACAGGGATAGATAGATTTGTTATTATATTATGATATTTTTTATATGTTCCATATTAACATTTTATGTTGATTTTTTTTTTTTTCTTTCTTTCTTTCTTTCTTTCTTTTCTTTTTTTTCTTTATTTTCTTTCTTTTTTAAGATTTAGATTTACAGATGATATAAGTCACGTATAAAGTTATATTTTTTATTGTTTCAGTGAGAAACAAGGCTGGAACCATTTTGATAGCCTTATATGGTATCACACCTTTCAGTGTCACTATGCTAACTCTAACAAGAGGATAAAATTTTGCTATGCAAGCTAATGCTTTGATATACCCATTTCTTCATTTTAATCAACAAACAGACACAGCCAAGTTGCTGAAAGCACAAGAATTTTGGCCATTGTAAAGATGTGAAGCCATGTTAAATCTTTTATTAAGGTACCACATGTTTGGTGTGAAGTATATAATCATTTATTGTAGTTTTTGTAATGAGTACAAGATACTTACAGTGATGGTAAGTAACCATTCACTATTTTGTAGGATATGTAGGGACACAAATTTATTTTATCTTCATCTGTGTATTTTGTTATTTCCTTTGTTGATTCTGAGATGGTTGACTTTGGTCGATTGTCTGTTTTTTCTTCAGTTGAGTAAAGGTTGAATACTGGTGTAGTAGGTTGGATATAGACCTAAGTATGCAAGGATCTTTTTGACTGCTTCGATGATAGTGCTGCAAATAGCAATTCAAAATGTTTTTGCCATTACTAGTGGAGCTTTTAAAGACCATTACAGTTTTGGTAGTGTTCTTCATAAGTTACAGGGATGTGGAAGTTGTATCTGTTGTGTCATATAACAATTCTCTGAATTTTGGAACTACATGATGTATCTAAAATATACAGAAGAGAAACCTGAGTGGACTGGATCCTCTTGCATAGTATTAATAATGCTCTTAAAGACAGATATGCACTGTGTCAATGGGCTTGTCCGAGTTATTTTTATTGGTACCATATTTTACAGCAGTTCAGTGACAAAATTTATGAAAATTGTAAGGGGAAGAAACTTACCCCCTTGCAATGCCCATCTTGATAACAGATGAATTTGATAGTCTGAACTCTTTTCCTCGAAGGTTTTGTCTTTATCTCGGATTTGCCCAATATCCATCATATCCATGCCCATAATACATATCTAGGGCAACACTTATAAACGGGTACTACATACAAGGTCACTATAACAGGGTCCAGCTGGCGTGCCTAGCGCTAACCGGTGTCGTTCGTCTTGCATTCCCATCAGGGAAATAGACATTCAGGATCATATTCTGTATTAATTCCATTTTTATTTTGTGTTCTTTGGAATGTCCTTATAGAGTAAATTATAGGATAAATTATAATCACTCTGGTCTCTTGAGCCAATTTCTTTGGTGCATCTACCTCAAGTCATTTCTTCTGCTGGCTTGTGTGACCCCTTCCATGACATGTTAAGGTCCTCCACATGAATTTCAAAAGTCAGGGATTGAAGCTAGAACTTGTCTGCTGAAAAATTCTGTGATATGTTGAGTATCTTCTCAGGATAGCAGTAGATAATGGAAATCTTTCCTTGTTATGAAGGCAGTATTTTGTGATTCAGTTATGAACAAACAGTCAGCCAATTTGTGCATCATGTAAATGTGAGAATTAGATTTGTTATGTGCTGAAAATGATTGATGGAGCTATCATGGGTCTTGAAAGGTTAACATGGGAGGTGTCTGTCAAACCAAATGTGAATATATCCTGCAGGTTTTAAACATTCAGGGTCATGTATTATTATATACAGCAACTTTTCTGTCAGGGGTTCTTGCAATATTCAGGTGAAGATACCATAGTTTTTGTAATTTTTTTGCCATGACAACTTACCAACTCAGCTACAACTTTAACGCAGGTACTTTGTAGTCTGGGAGCATCTTTGTAACAAGTTAAAAGTTTTCCAGCAGTTTTAAACTGTCTAGGTGATAAATGACTTGATAATTCTTAGCCATGCAAAAATGTTTTACTGTTTAGAAAATGTTGTGATGTTTCTTGTTTCATTACTGGGTTGGTAGGATTAAACTTCCCCACTGTGTCTTCAAAGCCTCGTTAGTCTGTATTGTGCAGGGATTGACCTTAATGAAGGTGGTGTGGATGTTTAAAATCTACTAATCGAGTTTGTAAAATATTATCATATTGTGAGATTTAAGTTTTATCAGATTCAGGTTAATGATATGTATGCTAGATTTTTTTATAGCCTTTTTAGAATTGATTTTTTTATGGTAGTTTTAGTTTGGACTATCTATGATAGTGTATATTTTCAGAAGTGCAAATTTTTTAATAATTTCTTTTAATATATTATGGGATATGTAATAGAGAAAGAAACACGTACACAAGATTTTGTGTATTGCATTAATGGAGCATTATATTTGAAAGTTATTCCTGTACTTTACAATCAAAGATACACTTTCCATGCAAAAGTTCGTGAGTGATAGTTTAATTACTTAGCAAATTTCTTAAACACAAAACAGATTTTTGGACACTTCTTTCTCAATAACTTATCCTAAAAAAAATTTCCAAGTAAATCTATCTTAGTGTCTAAAAATAAAAACAATTTATGGGTTTGCTGCGTACAAAACAAATAGCCACTGTCTATTTGATGTAATACGATTTTTAACTATGCCCTTTATCATAGAGGATTAGGGTTCAGGTAGCTCGAATATGTGTGTGTGTCTCACTTGGGAAGATGTATCCATGTAGAGTTCACAAATATTGTTCCACATAATAACAGGAAATTTGGATGAACAATTGGGTCTATCTTGCCAGTGAGTTTACATTTATTGTCCGTGGTTGGCCTCTAGTCCTCGTATTTCCATTTTAAACGTTTGTAATCCCCCGTATCTTCATATATGTATTGACAAATTTAATGCAAGGTTAGAGAGAAAGAGACCAGGGCAGTGATAGTGCCAATCAGAATGTGTTTTGAGTATTATGTGGTGTTGTAACTTTTTTTTTTTTTTTTTTTTTTTTTTTTTTTTTTTTTCAGTATTAATGAGAAACACTTAAAAAGCTTTACTTTTTATTTATTTATTTTACTCTTTGTAAAATGTGTATTGCTCAATGAAATGAAAGTCAACCTCATTTCTGCAGTATGCAAAGTGAAATGTTGTTCTGGTAGAACTGCAGACTTCTGAGAACACTTTTTTTTCTGTTCATGATAGTTATGTTGTAGAAATTAGATACTAGTACTGTATATTGAATATCTCTAATTAGCATAGATTCATAATGATGATAAACAGAAAATGTTGCTTTGTAGTGTTTGTTCTAAGTCTTAAATGGATTAAAGATCATCGGAGAGTCTGTGGTTGGTACCATCATGCCCTGATAGCTTCAAATGTTGGTGTCGTAGCTATAGAATTATAATGTCTAGAATATGGAAGTATCAAGAGATCGCAGTGGACTCCTTGGGGAGTGATACTGTGCCATGGCATTCTATTCAATGCATTTTATAGTCTCACATGGAAACTAATTGATATCTATTAATAAATGAACCTAACCTAGAAACCTACTATTTCATTTTTTTGCCCCTACATATTTCATGTTCTACAAAAGTCAAAGCATGGGAAATGAATGTTCGAAGCTTGCAAATTCCTATACAGTAGCATAAATGAGAGAGAGGGAGACAGAGACAAAAAAATGATTGTGTTTGTACATGTGTATGTGTGTGTGCATGTGTGCGTGTCTATGAGTGCATGCTTTTACTTAAAGAAAATTGTCTGGAAATATATATCTGTCTGTCCACAATAAAACATTGTTTTGTTTAAAGGTAATGATAAACAAAGCTTTGACTAAGTAAGTTTTCCTCAGAAGATACAGAAAAGTAGTCTTTACATTCTTACTCTGTCAAATTCTCTCTCTCTCTCTCTCTCTCTCTCTCTCTCTCTCTCTCTCTCTCTCTCTCTCTCTCTCTCTCTCTCTCTCACTCACTCACTCACTCACTCACTCTCTCTCTCTCTCTCTCTCTCTCTCTCTCTCTCTCTCTCTCTCTCTCTCTCTCTCTCTCTCTCTCTCTCTTTTTGTGTGTGTGTCTGTGTTTGTCACAATATTGTGACATTAGACCATATTGGTATATATTAACCCATTGGATCCAGGTGCCTTTCTGCCTGCATGTGACCCAGAATCCTGGCATTAGGCTCACTTGAGTGGCAAATTTCTCTCTCTCTCTCTCTCTCTCTCTCTCTCTCTCTCTCTCTCTCTCTCTCTCTCTCTCTCTCTCTCTCTCTCTCTCTCTCTCTCTCTCTCTCTCTCTCTCTCTCTCTCTCCTCTCCTCCCCTCTCCCTCTCCTCTCCCTCTCCTCCCTCCCTCCCTCCCTCCCTCCCTCCCTCCCTCCCTCCCTCCCACTCTCTCTCTCTCTCTCTCTCTCTCTCTCTCTCTCTCTCTCTCTCTCTCTCTCTCTCTCTTTCATATTATTTCCTGAATGAAGGATTACTGATTCTAGGCTTATATGGCTGATACCTGTGAAGAAGGTCACAATAGGTCCTTCATCCTAGCTTTGTCCAGAGAGTGTTGCCATAAGCACATGGGTTATAGAATTACATTATGGCTTTATACTAATCAAAATTTTATGAATTGTTACATGATAATGAAGGTTTGCAAAATATTCTCTAACTCCCTCTTTCTCTCTCTCTCTGTTGACCTTGATTATACAGCTTAATTTCTATCCTATATTAACCTTATGCTACTGGGTGGTTTCCTGAAGTGAAGGCCCTCTCTCTCGGGCTGTATTCATAGTGGCCCGGGCCCCACTGCTGGGGGACCATGTCGGCACCATAGCACGTGCAGCATAACCATACATGCCCCCGAAAAATGGGACCGGCACACCATGGCATGTATGCACATGCCACCCAGAGTATAGTCTAGGCATGCCATGACATTTACGTACATGCCACTTGGCTGCAAAGGGTTCAAGGGGGTTTATAAAATCAGCAGAGCTTTAAGAAATAGTGCTGGAGTGGTCCATGGCTAGGCTAGGCTGGAGGTCTGAACTTAATGGTAACTGAATTAAGAATGCCCACTGTGGCAACTCCAATGTTATGTTACATCCTTGACCTACTTTTCACCTGCTAGTGCTGTGAATTAACTAAGGACTAATACTTATGGAGATGCTGTTTTGAGCTTTGAGTAATTATTGATCATGTCCTGCCATTTATGTATTTTGAATTATATGTTGGATGATAGCCTTTATGTTGCATGACCACCTAATGGGACTTGTCCTTGAGGTGCCATTGTTATTCCATTGTAGTTGTGTCAATACTGGTTAAGTTGACTTCATCCCTCATCCTCTCTCCTCCCACATTGAGTTCATTCATTTAGTAGTTTCAGTTTTTGTTTGTGATTTTCTCTTGGTCAGTTTTTTTTTAATCTCTTCCTCAGTTTCATGCATTCTCTCTCTCTCTCTCTCTCTCTCTCTCTCTCTCTCTCTCTCTCTCTCTCTCTCTCTCTCTCTCTCTCTCTCTCTCTCTCTCTCTCTCTCTCTCTCTCTCTCCTCTCTCTGTCTGTCTCTCTCCTCTCTCTGTCTGTCTCTCTCCTCTCTGTCTGTCTCACTCCTCTCTCTCTCTCTCTCTCTCTCCTCTCTCTCTCTCTCTCTCTCATCCCTCCCTCCCTCTCTCTCCCCTCCCTCCCTCCCTCCTCCCCCCTCCCTCCCTCTTTCCTCTCTTCTCTCTCCCCTCCCTCCTCCTTGCTATCTTCTCTCTCTCTCTCTCTCTCTCTCTCGTCTTTCTCTCGTCTCTCTCTCGCACTATCTCACTTTCTCGTCTCTCTCTCCCCCCTCTCTCTCTATCTCCTCTCTCTCTC
>NC_051398.1:20274779-20282946 GCF_015228065.2 Penaeus monodon | reverse complement strand
GACATCTTCCAAATAAAAGAATTGTTTCCAAGAAATAAATGGGCTACTAAGAAATATTCACAAAGTGTGTGTGTGTTGAGGGGGGGTCTTATGAGCCCAAGAGGTGGCCCTAAACGAGTGTGGTGAATTGTGAGCTTTGGGTTATAAGGAACATAGGCTTCTCCTCCTTGGAGCAAGGAGTTTGCACCTTAGCCCTCTGCAGGAAACCTCAACTCTGACTTGAAGGTGATGGTTTTCATACAGATCAAAGAATTTGTTGATACAGACACTGTGACAGATGGTACTGGTATGTGGGAAGGGAGATGATGTGTTATGATGCTTGTGTAATCTGGGCCATGTTCATGCACATGTGTGGTAAGACATGCATGCTACAACCAGAATGACAGAATTTCTCTATTGAACCTAGCATGTGGACTATTTGCATGCTCACTTACTGGGTACTTCACAGGATTCAGATTTTGACAAGCATACAAATACACTAAATCTCCTGGTCAATCAGTGCTTTCATCCACTGTCAAGCAACAGGGGGTTTTCCAGGTTGATTTGGATGAGCAATCCAAAGAAATGACCACATGTTCAACTCCTTTGGGTCATTTTGATTTCAATTTCACCTTGTTTGGGCTTAATAACCTTCCTGTCACCGTTCATGGTTAACCCAATCACAACAGATTTATATTCTGTCCTTTGTATTTTTTATGTGAATTTTCTTACATACAGATGGTTCCACATGTGCCCTAATCCTTGGTGATTAAGCACTTGTAGAGCCATCTATGTGTAAATACAATTAATAAACTTGTATTATAGTGGGCATAATCTTTCAATACTCTGATTTGAGCTTTTTTCCTGCAACATTAAAGAGCAGAAGGCCAAGCTAAGAAGTGTGTTTTAAGGACTGGGTGATGCTAATTTTGCTATCAATATGTGTGTGTATATATATATATATATATATATATATATATATATATATATATATATATATAATATATAGTATATATACATATATGTATATACATATATGTATATACATATATATATATACATAATATATATATATCTATATATATATATATATATATATAATATATATGTATATATATATATAATATATATATATAGATATATATATATATAATATAATATATATATACATATATATATATATATATATATATATATATATATATACATATATATATACATATATATATATAATATATATATATATATATATATATATATATATATATATATATATATATATATATATATATATATACACACACATATTGATAGCAAAATTAGCATCACCCAGTCCTTAAAACACACTTCTTAGCTTGGCCTTCTGCTCTTTAATGTTGCAGGAAAAAAGCTCAAATCAGAGTATTGAAAGATTATGCCCACTATAATACAAGTTTATTAATTGTATTTACACATAGATGGCTCTACAAGTGCTTAATCACCAAGGATTAGGGCACATGTGGAACCATCTGTATGTAAGAAAATTCACATAAAAAAATACAAAGGACAGAATATAAATCTGTTGTGATTGGGTTAACCATGAACGGTGACAGGAAGGTTATTAAGCCCAAACAAGGTGAAATTGAAATCAAAATGACCCAAAGGAGTTGAACATGTGGTCATTTCTTTGGATTGCTCATCCAAATCAACCTGGAAAACCCCCTGTTGCTTGACAGTGGATGAAAGCACTGATTGACCAGGAGATTTAGTGTATTTGTATGCTTGTCAAAATCTGAATCCTGTGAAGTACCCAGTAAGTGAGCATGCAAATAGTCCACATGCTAGGTTCAATAGAGAAATTCTGTCATTCTGGTTGTAGCATGCATGTCTTACCACACATGTGCATGAACATGGCCCAGATTACACAAGCATCATAACACATCATCTCCCTTCCCACATACCAGTACCATCTGTCACAGTGTCTGTATCAACAAATTCTTTGATCTGTATGAAAACCATCACCTTCAAGTCAGAGTTGAGGTTTCCTGCAGAGGGCTAAGGTGCAAACTCCTTGCTCCAAGGAGGAGAAGCCTATGTTCCTTATAACCCAAAGCTCACAATTCACCACACTCGTTTAGGGCCCACCTCTTGGGCTCATAAAGACACCCCCCTCACACACACACACACATTTGTGAAATATATTGCTTATGCATAGCTGTCAACACCAGCCAAATAGAATTTAAATTTCAAATTGAAAGGAGGAGGAGAAACATAAATTCACTTTTTATTTGGAAGATGTCCACTGTTGTCTGGGTTAGATCCTGGGGAACAAAAGGGTATTAGAGAATATGACTTTCAATGTTGTAAGATTTTATTCTTCAGTTCTGGCTGTTGTCTTTGAAATGCTTTTTGTTGCTCCAAAATTGGACTTCCATATAATTATTCTCAAATGGTAAGAGAATCATTTGAACAGTAATGAAACTGTCAGTGACCAACTCTTCTTTAGTATTTTATAGGTTTTCGTAATCTATTATATCTTGTAATATATCTGTGGTATTAACCTCTTAAGTCCTACATAAAATATTGCTTCTGTTATTGTATGGTATATTGCATTGGGCCAAACTTCATTCCACATTCCTCCTCTATACTGTTATGTATCAGAGAGGTACTTCCTAGTATATGGTCATCCTCAATTTATTATTATTATTATTATTATTATTATTATTATTATTAACCCGTTATTGACGGGTCACGTGTAGACACATCATAGAAAACAGGTCTCACGGACGGGCAAACTTGTACACGCGGCGACGCGCCAGAGCGAGTGGAGCGGGACGTTCGGCTTAAGGCAGCGGACTCCCGCGCCCACTGTCGGGCTGTTGCCACATCTCATTAGATTTTAATTGATTTCAGTGAGTTCTTATGCCCGTCATTAAAAGGTTAAAAACAACTTAATCTCATTTTCAGTTGCAGAAAAAAAATATTTTGCCGTGATTGTAACAAAAAAAAATCATGAAAAAAATAATAAATCATGGCATGTACATACATGCCCCCAGCAGATAGTCCAGCCATGCCATGGCATGTGCGTACATGCCACCTGTCGGCAAAGGGTTTAAGGATGCCCCAAAATACATCTAACCTTTTTTTTTCTTTCTTTCTTTCTTTTTATATATATATATATATATATATATATATATATATATATATATATATATATATATATATATATGTCAAGGCCGCGGTGGCCGAATGGTTAGAGCGTCGGATTCAAGACTGTCACGACAGCAATCTGAATTCGAGGGTTTGCCGCGTTGTTCCCTTGGGTATGGAACTTCACCTTGATTGCCTACCTAGCCACTGGGTGGCCAAGCCAACCCAAATCAGTGCTGGTCCCAAGCCCGGATAAATAGAGAGAATGATTACCTAAAAGGTACCACCGGCACTCTCCGTGGAAAGGAACTGGGGACCCTACCACGTACTCACTCCAAGAGCATCACAACATGAAAACTACAATTAAGTATCATACTGTGACCACGGCGGCTCAGACATGAACCTACCGTTAAAAGAAAAAAAAAAAAGAAAAAAAAAAAAAAAAAAAAAAAAAAAAAAAAGAATATATATATATATATATATATATATATATATATATAATAAGTTACATTTAAATATTCCATCCCAACTCCAGTAAACCAGACTTCATCATATCTTGGTTCACCATCACAGAATCCAATGACAAGTGTTGTTTTTAGGTCATCATCTGTGCAGGGATCGCTAAAGGGGCACTTGCTCTTTGTTCTGTCTCCCATCTGACAAGATTGTCTCCAGTTTTGGTGACCATAGCTCAGTCTTGGTTTAATGTAACCCAGTCTTTCCTTGGGAGATCCTCACTGAAATCAGGGAGAGCATCATCATTATTGTTTGGGTCCTTTTCTCTCCACTTCGGTAGTCAGAAGTGTATCGGGACTCCATCAAGACCAGTCACTGTGATAAAGCTGCGACATGATCTCAGACGTCAATGCACCTCCTGGTGTCTGTACAGAGGGTAGCAAGTAGCAAACCTCCACATGGTGCTCCCTGTTAATCCTTAATGGAGACTAATTTCTACATCACGCACATCACAGCAACATCAAGAGAGCCTCATGTTTGGTGGTGGCCATGACCAAGTCAGCCTTGAAGTGGACCACACGTCATTGCTATGCTACGAGTTAAAAGATTTATAAACCTATTTTCTGTAAAATAAAAATCTTTAAAGATGTGATCATTATTTTAAGAAAGGTGAGAGTCTCACCAGTGAGACAGCTGAAAAACGGACAGGAGTAGGGCATCTCTCTGTGGATACTTGTGTTCTCGTCTTACATTGTGGTTAAGTCACTTGCCGTATGTGCCTCACCAGCTGGTACCTAGCAAAGGGCTGTTGCTACTATATCTGGAAATTAGGGTATTTTTTCACTGAGAGGTACCCATTTTGGGTGGGTTAACATCCCCAAATATAGAAGAAATATATGTCTTAGCTCAGAGCTTACTGTACTTAAATTCCTGAGGGAAATTATATTGATAGCAAACACTTTTTTTCTTTTTCTTCTACTACCTCTTTTTACAGAAAGTATTACGATGATATATTGTTGTATTTTGCATAAAATGAGTAAATTTATTGAATATTCTCCACTTCATTTGTATTCAAAATTATTGTGAATTGCTCTTTAACCCTTTGCCGACAGGTGGCATGTACGCACATACCATGGCATGGTGGGACCATCTGCCGGGGGCACGTACGCACATGCCATGGCGTATGTATGGACATGCCATGATTTTTTTTTGTTACAATCATGGCAAAAGATTATTTTTCTGCCAGTGAAAGTGTGATTAAATCGGTTTTAACACTTTCTCATTTTTACCATGCACCAAAAGAAAAAAAACTGACAATTTCAACTCCATGATGCCGCACACTGCTTATTTTATTTGGACTATAGACCGAATAATGATCAACTATGGAGTCTATATAACAACAAAAATATCCTTCAGTCTCGATTTATCAGGAAGTTTGGCAAATAGAGACTTTAGAAAATAATGAAAACTGAAAATACAACATATCTTCGTAGTATTACAAAGAAACGGCATGGGATGCTGGTATTTGGCATGAGTGGTCGCGCATGCTAGCGCAACGATATAAGCCCCTGGCAGCAAGGCCCCGGCCTCTATGAATACTACCCGTCGGAAAAGTGTTAAGCTGTCAGATTTTTTTTCCAACAATATGGAGTATGTATTGCCTGCAGAGATTGTCAGTCACACAAATTTTAATCCCATAGTTCTTATCACACAACTCTGGAATCATAACTGTGTCTAAGCATGCCAATGTGGCATGATGCCTGTTCATGAAATCCACGTTTTATTTAAGATGAAAGAGATACAACAAGCAAGCCTTATTCTAAAGGGTGCATCATAATGTCAAGAAGAAGACAGCAAAAGGCATCAAATTGATAACACTTTTATTATATCTCATTCATATGGAATCAATATAGATATCCATTGCATTATTTATTTATAAGTAAAGATATCAAGCATGACCTACTACCATTTACATATATTAGCCCAATATCTGGGCATTAGGTTTACTTGATTGATGACTCTCCCAGGTAGACCATACACACAGTTCATGTGCAGTATCAAGACTCTTTGCTTCCCCTTTGCAATGTTTTTCTGCATAAGAGTTTTTGTATTTTTCCTGTTTTCCAAGGTCACTATTTGTCTTTTGGTATGCTTTAACAAGATGGCAATAGAATATTTTCCTCACACTGACTCCATATCATCTCTGTAGGTAGTCTATAGCTCCTGATCATGGAAATAGTGTTCTCCCTGGAGCTGCCATTCTACCAGTCATGAGTCATGGAGCTGTGTGTACTCATGGCGAGTCATTCCTGTCACACAGGCTTTCAGCCAAAACTCTCATGATGGCATATTCCCATCACTCTGGCCAAACAACAAATTTTTCCATGTCTGCATGTTCACATCACCTGGGTCACAGTAAAATTTCATGGTGTTGTGGTTACATCAACTAGATTTAACCCATTGCTGATGGGTGGCATGTATGCACATGCCATGGCATGGCGGGACCATCTGCCGGGGGCACGTACGCACATGCCATAGAGTATGCATGGACATGCCATGAGTTTTTTTGTTACAATCACGGCAAAAGATTATTTTTTTGCCAGTGAAAGTGTGATTAAGTCGGTTTTAACACTTTCTCATTTTTACCATGCAACAAACAAAAAAAATGCAACAAACCGACAATTTCAACTCCATGATGCTGCACACTGCTTATTTTATTCGGACTATAGACCAAATAATGATCAACTATGGAGTCTATATAACAACAAAAATACCCTTCAGTCTCGATTTATCAGGAAGTTTGGCAAGTAGAGACTGTAAAAAAATAATGAAAATTGAAAATACAACATATCTTCGTAGTATTACAAAGAAACGGCATGGGATGCTGGTATTTGGCATGAGTGGTCGTGCATGCTAGGGCGACGATATAAGCCCCTGGCAGTGAGGCCCCGGCCTCTATGAATGCTACCCGTCAATTATGGGTTAAAAGGTTAGGCATATTAAGTGCAAATTATTTATTGCTTTTCTTAAGAGTGATACAGTTGGTACTATCAAATTGGTATGATTACTACTTATAGATGATGTAGTAAAACCAACTCCGTACTTGTCCAAAAAAAAAAAAAAATTCTACCCTACTTTTCCTGCAGTGCTTATCCTACCCTGTAAAAGCTCAGAAATTATTTCAACATTCAGAATTTTTAATTACTGTATTTTTGACAGATGGGTCCTCATGATTATGTATATGTAAGATAGATTTTATTTTTTGTTTTTTTACAGATTCTCCACTAGGACCTTCTGCGCCAGATGAACTCTCGCAGGGTAAGTACATAAATTATGATTTTTAGAAATTTCTCAATGAACACTCAAGTTCAGAAAAGAATTTTTATTAGGAAAAGAGCCACTCTAAATTGTGCTTAAATTGGTAAGTTTTCTCAAAGGCATTAGTAATATTAGTAGATGATGTTACATTTTGTCATTGAATATTGGCTGGCATAGGATTTAGTTGGCTCCTGACCTTGGGTGTTGATGTGAACCTTGAAGTTGTATTCAGCTTGGATTTTAAGAGTTGGTGGAGGTATTGATTCAATTGCCCCTTTAAGACAAAAAGACTCTTAATTTATTATTTATCACTCATTAAGATACAGCTTCAAGGTTATTAGAGTCACAGTAGGTGTAAGAGTTCTTTCTAGTCACTATTTTACTGAGGTATTTTCATGTTTTGTCTTCCAGCATCTGTCTGGGTATATGGGATTTACCTCTCTTGTGCACAGAATCTCTGACTAAAGTTGATTCTTAAGGGATTTGCACGTGTTCGGGAGGTCTTGGTATCTTTATTTGGGGTGGGATACTCTAGAAGGGAGAAAAAATGAATAGAGATGCTTCTAAAATGAAACACTATTACTATCATCATTTTTTTGTTTTGTTTTATATGTTGTTTTTATGTTTGTACTTTTGAGAAATTGTTCAAGTCATTTCAGTCATCTGAAATCATATAGACTTTAGTCAAGTTTATTATAAGTAATTGAATCATTCACTCGTATTTATTGGAGACTTGTATCTCGTCCGTCAGTATTCTAAGGAAGTGCAGTTGTTGAAAATATGTTTCGTAAGTTAATGATATTATTATCAACATTAGGTGACAGCTATAGAAATCTAAACTGCACATGAATGCTCTGGGAAAGCATCCTTATGATAAGTGTTTCTTTACTGTGAGAGAGGTCTTTGAATATTTTTTATCCCAAAAAATTAATTATTCATAGACTTCTGTAGCAGTCTATTCTTCAGTAGAGAATAGCATATATTTCAAGATTTGTATTACCAGTTTTATGTTTTAATTGAAGATAAACCAATGGTATTGAAGTGCTTAGAGGAAAGTTTACATTTTATATATATATGTATTAAACTTTATATGGAACAATTCTTTTAAAGCAAAAAACACTTCAGGTCATGGTAGAAATAACCAACATTACATTACATTATCTATGAGAATGTTCACCTTTGTTATAGCTCATACAAAATGCAAAATAAAACAGTACACTGGGCCAGACAAATATGAGAAACAATTTGAAGGTGGATGTACTTATATTTTAAAATTCTATGTCTA
>NC_051398.1:20267279-20272279 GCF_015228065.2 Penaeus monodon | reverse complement strand
CTGATTATTATCACATTAGGTTATTGTTATTTTAACATTAGTGGCAGTGAAGGCAGATGTATGAAAAACTTCATTTTGACAATGCTATTTTCCCTTTCCTTTTTTCTTCTTAGTAACACAAGTGAGAAATTGTACCTCCTCCATACATCCAGTGTAAAGAAACTTATGGCAATATGTTATAGAATTGTCATGCAGCTAAAAGAGGGAACATAAGTGTGTTGTATAGAGAACCACTGAAGGTCCTAGTCAGTATAGCTAGATTGAGCTTTTTCTCCAATTAAATGGTTTTTTTTTTATGGTTTGTGTGTGTGTCTGTGTTTGTGTTAGTGTTAAAAATGCACTTTTTATGCATGTACTGAGTTTTGATAGTCTGGTTCACAAGTGTCCGTATTATGATTACATGATTTACCATATTAAATATTGCATGGAACTGGATGTCTTAATGCCCACACGTGACCCAGAATATGTGCATTAGCCTTTCTGGAACAGCCATTCTGCCAGGTTTGTGGCATATAGGCAGGGCGAATACAAACACTCATTTGCGGTGACAAGATTCTGTGCCTCCCCTTTGTAATGTCATTTTCTGTTTTTCTGCATTAGTTTTTTTTTTTTTGCCATTTGTCAATGTCTATATTTGTCATTTGATTTGCTTTATCCAGATAGTAATAGACCAAGGATTCTTAACATAGGATCAGTGAGGATCAGAAAAAAAGATAGTTTTTTTTATATATAAAAAGGAGCTTACTTTAATGTTTAGTAGTACATTGTGTATCTCATATATGAGACAGTCAAATTGCAGTAAATGAAATACTTATACACATCACATGCTTAATTGTGTTTATGTGAAATTCTAATGACAGCATATTCCCATCATCCTGGCTCTCCAACAAATTTTCCCATAGTGTTATGTTTGCATCATTACCCCTCAGTGATGTTTTTTCATGAAGCAATGGTCACCTCATCCAGATCATAGACTTGATTATAGTTTGATACAATTATTGATGTCAGACATTGATTTTGTGGCAATGAGAGTAATGGTATTAAATTTTTCTTTCTTTCTTTCTTTTTCTTTTTCTTTTTATTCTTTTTGTTCTTTATTGTATTATTGTTATTATTATTGTTCATGTATATCCATTATTGTTACTGTTGCAATAAGTACTATCATTCATAATGATATTGATAATTTGAGAAATGGTAATAGTTACTGGATTTTGAGGATGACAAAGTATAGTTTGAAATAGATCTTGCTTTTGCTCTTTTTTTGTTCCATTTGTCCCCTCCTTTTATGACAGCCCCCAGTGCCTTACTGAATAATGTGTCAGTGCATGCTGCTCGAGGGGAAAATCAGAAGCACAGGAAACATAAAGTTACTTTACTGTTTCTTCTCTTGGCTTCAGCATAAACATTTTCTTAGGAGTGTAGGATAATAAGAGGCTTTAAGCCCATTTTTGAGGGGCTAATTCTCCTCTTTGAATGTAGTCAGGGCCAAACAAGTGCACAACTTAGGGAGGTTTAAATTCATGATATGACTTATAAAATGTAGACCTTTTGGTGAATTAGCTCTTCCTTATGACCATTGCTTGGCTTTTATTTACTTCAAGTTAAAATAAGTTACTTCAGCTTAAAGTAATATGGTGAGTTTGTGTCACAGTCTGCTTTGGGAAAGTTGTCATTAGTTCATTTTGTTTTAACAGACCATATAATTGTGCTTGGAAATATGTGCAATTTCTTCTTTTGTCTATTTTATGGGTATTGTATGTTTTCTTGTTATTTTATTTATTTATTTATTTTTCCCTGTTTCTGTTTGCTATTTTTGTTAAGGTTGTTATACTTTGTGTGTTATTTTGCTTCTAGTATTTGTTTGCTTGATTCATTCATCATATGAGAGCTGGTGGATTTTGGTTGGTAGTCAATTGAACAGGAAAAGGAAGATATCTTGTACATTCATATGTATTTGTATTGAAAATAATTCATAGATATGTGATATATAATCTCCTCTCCTCCCCTCCCTCCCTCCCTCCCTATATCACACACCCCCCATCTGTATCTGATGATTTTAGATTTGTTCTGTTCATACATCTTGAAAGCCACATTGGATGGACCTTCTATAGTATCACTAGAACATCAAAAACAATCGGCTAAAGTTCAATTTTTATTTCACAACTTATATTACCATGTTTCTCTGTTTTTGTTGTTGCAAGTTCTTTTGGATACTATGAAAACAGGAAATGCATAGTAATGGGAACTCATATATATATATATATTTTTTTTTCTTCTTCTTCTTCTTTTTCTTTTTCTTTTTCTTTTCTTTTCTTTTCTTTTCTTTTCTTTTCTTTTCTTTTCTTTTCTTTTCTTTTCTTTTCTTTTTCTTTTTCTTTTTCTTTTTCTTTTTCTTTTTCTTTTTCTTTTCCGGTAGGTTCATGTCTGAGCCGCCGTGGTCACAGCATGATACTTAATTGTAGTTTTCATGTTGTGATGCTCTTGGAGTGAGTACGTGGTAGGGTCCCCAGTTCCTTTCCACGGAGAGTGCCGGTGTTACCTTTTTAGGTAATCTTTCTCTCTATTTTATCTGGGCTTGGGACCAGCACTGACTTGGGCTGGCTTGGCCACCCAGTGGCTAGGTAGGCAGTCGAGGTGAAGTTCCTTGCCCAAGGGAACAACACGCTGGTCGGTGACTCGAACCCTCGAACTCAGATTGCCGTCATGACAGTCTTGAGTCCGATGCTCTAACCACTTGGCCACCGCGGACCCGTCATATATGTATTTGTATATATATATATATATCAAATATACATGTGCGTGCATGTGTGTGTGTGTGTGTGTTTCTTTATTTAATATATATATATATATATATATATATATATATATATATATATATATATATATATATATATATATATATATATAATATATATATATATATATATATAATTGATTATATATATTATATATATTATGTATATATAACATGTTATGTATATATACATTTGATGTATATATACATTTGATGTATATATACATTTGATGTATATATATATTTGATGTATATATATATTTGATTATCATAGTATATTTGATGATATATATTTTGATATATATATTGATGTATATATACATTTGATTATATATATTTTGATATATATATTAGATATATTTGATATATAGTATTATATATTGATATATATATATTTTGATTTATTATATATATTTAATTTATATTATTTGATTGTATATATATTTTATATTTATATAATTAATTATAAATATAATTTAATTATATAAATATTATATATAAAATATATATATAATCTAAATATATTATATATAATAATATTTATTTATATTTTTTATATTATTATATAAATATATATTATTTTAATATATATTATATAAATATATATATTATATAAATATAATTATATATTTATTAATAATATTAATATTATATATATATATATAAATATATAATTATATATATTTTATAATATATTTTGATATATTATTTATTATATTTAATTTAAAATATATATATAATATTTATATATATATTATTATATTAATATCAATATATATTTTTTTTTTTTTTTTAATATATATATTTATTTAAATTTTTTTATATATATTATTTATTAAATTTTTTTCTTATATTCTATATATATATATATATATTATATATATTATATTATTAAAAAAATTAATTATATTTATATATATTATATTCTATATATATATATATATATATATATAATTATAATATATATATATATATATTTTAATATTATATATATATTATATATATTTGTTTAATATTATATATTTTTAAATATATTTAAAATTATATAATATATATTATATTTATTATATAATATATAATATTATTAATATTTTTAATTAATAAAATATAAATATATATTTTTAAAAAGATTTTTTATTTAAATATTTTTTTAATTTTTAATTAATAAAATTTTTTGATTATATTATAATATATATAATTAATATATGATATATATATATATATATTATATATTATATAGATATAATATATATATATATATATATATATTTGATATATATATAATATTATAATATATATATATATATTGATATATATATATATATATATTTAGCATATATTTTTATATATATATATAATGATATATATATATATATATATATATATATTTTGATATATATATATATATATATATATATATATATATATTGATATATATATATATAATATATATATATATATTTTATATAATATATATATATATATATAATAATATGATATGTATATCATCATCATCATCATCATCAAAGGGCTAACACTGACGGGCACATGGCCACATCCACCCTTCGCTTCCAGCCATGAGGGTCCCTCATGGCGAGTCTTCAGGCAGGCCCTCAGCTCCTCTCTAACTCCATGCAACAGGTCTCATCAAACTGTCCAAGCCATGACCTCCTAGGTTGTCCCACAGGCCTCCTCCACCCAGGATTGTCAGTAGACAACCTGATGATGGGCAGGGTCATCCACAAGGAAACGAGCTAAATGCCCATATAACCTGGGTTGGCAATCCTGGATTATGCAAATAATAGTTCCCATGCCAGTCTCTTGGTGTAGCCATCAGTTGGGCACATGGTCCTGCCAACTGTACCCCATGATCCGGCGAAAAGACTTGTTACAAAAGGCATCAAGATGAGACTCCAAGGGACTAGGTAGTGTCCAGGTTTCGCATCCATAAAGCAAAACTGGCAGTATCAAGGCCTTAAAGACATGTAGCTTGGTCATTCTGCATAATACCAACATCTCCAAGTGATCTACTTGATCGAATTCATGACTCCTGCTGCCAGACCAATCTGTCTACTGACTTCTTGGTTTGACAGCCCAGAGATACGAACTAGGCTACCAAGGTATGCAAAGCTCTCTAACTTCAATGTCCTTGCCACAAGCATGGATTGACTGAACAGGTTCTCGTAACAGGCCCCCAAATTCCTGA
>NC_051398.1:20239779-20244779 GCF_015228065.2 Penaeus monodon | reverse complement strand
ATATTTGTTTTTATATTTGTTTTTGTTATTATCGTCATCATTATCGTTACTATTATTGTTATTATTTTTTTTTTATTACTATGATTATTGCTGTTATCATTATTATTATTATTATTATTATTATTATTATTAATGCTATTACCAGTACCATTAATCCTACCATCATCATTACCTTACTCATAATTATTTGTGTTATTATTTTAATGATTATTTGAATCAATATCGTCATTATTCTTTTCCCTTGTTTTATTATTTTAGTAATTTTAAAGTTCTTTATTATCACTTGTGTTCTACATATGCTGGCATGGTAATTTATATCTTCATTACCACCGACTTATTTGCTGTTATTATGAATAGCAATTCCATTCTCTCTCTCTCTCTCTCTCTCTCTCTCTCTCTCTCTCTCTCTCTCTCTCTCTCTCTCTCTCTCCTCTCCTCTCTCCTCTCTCTCTCTCTCTCTCTCTCTCTCTCTCTCTCTCTCTCTCTCTCTCTCTCTCTCTCTCTCTCTCTTTGTTTCTTTCTCCCCCTCTCATTCTCCCTCTCTTCATATCTATTAGTAAAGACTGTCCGCCGCCCCGCTTTCCTGTGGAAATAAAGAAAACTTCAGAATGGGAGATTTTTATTAGTTGAATAAGGAATGAGTAGCGGATAACAGATAAAGAACAAATGATAAGATTGTGTGTTGAAGCTGTCTCTTAGCAGTGGGGATCAGTCCCGTAGCGGGAGACTCGGGAGTCCTTAGCAAGTACAGAAAGCAAGGCAGTGGTAAGTGAAGGCCTGTTCGCAGCACCCTTCCACGTGGTCAGTCGGTGGGGCCGTTCACGTGTAGGTGTTGTAGGCTGAGATGGAAGCGGTAGCGTAAGCAAGCGAGGGCACCTGGCACTTCACTGGTGGCGAAGTGGGCCATTGATTAGAAGTGGCCTCGCAGCGTGTCTTCCGGCTCAAAGTTGTTAATGAGTAATGATACATTTTTTGTATAATGTGTTGTAATTTAAGGATACAGAGACTGGAAAAAACTCGGTGTAATAGATGTGTTTTCTTGGTCTCTTTACAGATGGGGCGGGGAGTGTCTTCGGTAAGTGGCGCGCCTTGCTAACACTTCCCCTGAGGGATGTCAGTGGGGAATCCGGGGAGGAACCTGCCCTTTGCATTTCTTTTCTCGTCTGTCTGCCTGTCTGCCTGTCTTTTTCTCTCTTTCGTGTCTCTCTTCCTTCTATTCTTTCTTCGTGGGGCCCTTCAACAATACCTTGCTCACGTGTCTGTTTCCCTTCTGTCTTCTCTCGCTACCTCTCCGTGTCCTTCTCTTCTTTCCCTCTCCCTGTTTCTGGCTTGATTTTCGTGCCAAACTGCCTTGGGAAATCCGAACAGAATTTCAGTGTTGGTCAAGACATCTTGTAACTTTCTAGTCAGATTATATTCAATATGCTTCACTTAGCCGATGTCAAACGATTCTTTAGTTGTACTTTAAGTTGAAGGTTTGCCAAACTATGGCTCTTAGAGTAAACCCCGCAGTGTAAGCCAGACCTTCGCACCAACACGAAATGACGTTCTGATAGGGAGATTCCACCCAAGGAGGGAGCACACTTCGGGAAGTCAAAGGAGTGCAATGTCTGGCGGGATCCCCCCCCCCCCTTCTCCCCAGTTTGTTAGTTGATAATGAATACTTTGAGTTAACAGTCTCTGTATCCTTGAAGTTAAAGAACGAAAGTAACTAAGAAGTAACATTTAGACTGTAAGCTGTTTGCCTGAACTAGCAGTCTAAGAAAATTCTCATAAGTGGCATAAAGGAAAAATCCTCATTCCAGTCAGTAATAAATATCTTGATAGTCGACATGCTCTCCCAGTTTTGATGAAATTTAACGTTGACTAAGACCTTTATGTTGATGTGATCTCAGTGTTTGCATCTGCTCTTTACAGCCAACATGCAATTCGCACATGGGCTTGAATATAAGCGAAAACGGACAGCCTTCACGCGCCACATGATCCTTGAGCTGGAGAAGGAGTTCCTCCTGAATCAATACCTCACGGGCAGTCGAAAGAAAGATATCGCGCTGAGGTTGCGCCTCCCGGAGCAGCAAGTCAAAATATGGTTCCAGAACCGGCGGCAAAAATGGAAAAAGTCGAAAATGAAAAAGGACGACGGATCGTGGAGGGGGGCGAGTCCCGACCAGTCCCCCGGGAGCCAGAGCTCGCAGGCGGGCCAGGTGTCGGGGCTGTCCCAGCACTTCTCCCACCAGCAGGCTTACTCGCACCAACAGCAACGCACACCGCAGCAGGAACAGCAAAAGTCATCAGAACCGAGGGCAGGACAACAGACGTCACCGCAGGGTCAGGGTTGGTCAGGTCATACATCAGGCTTCGGCCACCTGAGCGGCAGGGTCGTGCCCCCTGGCCTCGTGCCCATCACTTTGCCCTACACCCGCGCCGCAGCCGGGGGGCACACGCCCACCACCAACCCAGGCGGGACGAGGGACGCGGCCCAGGCCAGTCAGACGCCCTCTAAATCCTCCAGCTTTGACTCACTGCTTTAGTGCACGCTCTTGTCCTGTAGTTTGTTACAGAGTTTACATGTTGTTTCTGCCAGTGTGAAAGTGTTGCTGCCCGAGACCCCTCCTGCCCCAAGACCGCTGTCGCAGCAGCTTCCCTGCCGTGCGCCTCCCCTGCCAACTCTTTTGTTTGTTCTTGCCTCGTCTGTTTAGCTCGCAATATTTAAATGTTCGTGTGACATCACTGTAATACGATTTTGTCCAAGGAGGCAAGGGAGGACGAGCAGTGGTGGGCTGTTGCTCGAGACGGTAGAGGAGGAGACACCCGTCTCAGGATTGAGTGTCTTTGTGCTATTCCTAAGACAGTTGGTGCGCCTCGCAGCCACAGCCTGCCTGGACGGTTTAACCCGGGAGAGTCCTTATGTAGCACGCGCTCATCCACAAATACCATATATTAACCACATCCCTTGATGCATTGTGTACCAAAATATATTGATATGTATTCAGACCGACCTGTCATTTGGGAGTGACCACAGGCATAGGCTGCAAGTTGCGTAGCTTCTCATTTACTGTGAGTGGATGTGGAGGAAGAGGAACGAGTCTCCCTGGTGTGTTGTGCTTTGTGTTGACATCAGTATTGGAAGTGCTTGTGGCTCGGGGCGCCGTTGTAACAAAAACCTCGCAGGCCGGTGATGGGCCACCTTACACCTTAGTGACTGTAAAGCCTTGGCTATTAAGTTATAATGTTTGTCGGTGGTTGAAGAGTATTATGCCACGTGTATAATGCCTGCATATTTTCATATGTTAAGTTGTCTTGATTGATTAATAGAGAATGCCATATGTACATTGTCAAAATATTTTCATAATTTGACATGACGTCACCTAAATGGACAGTTTAAAATCTAGTTTTACCCATTGATGATACGGACCAGTAGCTAGATAGAGCAATATGCAATGGACGTGGTAACATACTAATTAGAGGTAGGCCGTAGTCCCATCACCAGTCAGGACGGCACGCTGGTTGATCTGGCTGCACGCGACTCCGGTCGCCATGCAAGCCCTTCGTTTCTTCTCTGTTTCTGAGGCGCTATGATCATTTCACTCGGGCGCGCGCGGCCCAACTTGATTGAAGACATTTTGGATGCGTGTTGTGTGCCGTTAACGTATGAGTTCTTCACCCTGTGATCTCGCCTCGCCATCATCGCCTGGCCACCAGTCAGCATGTGCTCAGAGAGCAGGCATTACCCGGCTTCCAGCATGACGCCGCCCTCCGAGCGAGGGCGCGCGGCCCCGAAAAGCTCCGAAGGTTCCTAGACGGGTCTCGCGGCCAGACGGTGATTCCAAAAGGACGCGAGGGAGGTAAACCAGGATCTGATTTCGATTCACAAACTAGTGAACTTTTATCCAATGTCGTCATGATACTTGTACTACAGCACTACCAAAGCAGCACATGCGGTTGTACAAAAATGGGGTAATGACTCCTCTGATCATTGTTTGGAGATGATTTGATTATATTTAGGACTTAGTTGATATTTAGGTTTGCCTGTGCTTTTCAAGTGTGTCAACATCGCAGGACTGGAATCTTAATAATGTGCGTCTTTTTATGATTTGATGTCTAGTAATCGGAGTGCGTTGATGAGTAGATGCCAGACTATTGCATCGCGACGCCGCCCAGACTCCCTCTTGCACGCCTACCGACTCGCGCCCACTAGGAGGCCGCGTATCATGGAGCAATAACTTTTCAGACAAGACTATTTGTTAAGTTTCTTGATGCCATTAACACGAGCACACACATCACACAAATGATCATAGTCACTGTAGATTACTTTTTTTTAACTCATTCGGTAAAGTAACATTTAATTATGTAATACAATTATTTGTTTCTTTAAATTACAGGTTGCTGTTATTGCCATTATTATAGTTAATGCTAATAATATTATTATCAATATTTTTTTAATGTTGATGTTGATAGTAGTATGTAACGTTAACTGTTACAATTGTTACTCATTTTAAAGATGATAATGTACCGTTTTCTAGGTAGACGATACTTTTAATGTATGGCAACTTTAACAGGATTTTAGTCATTTCTGCACACGAACATACAGCCACACCTGAGACTTTTAGTTCTTGTTTTACACGCAGCAGTCAGTGTAGTCACAATACATCATATTGTTATTGTTATATATCCGTGAATGTAATGCGAACACGGGTGTAGTATCCGCCTTTATGGAAATTTCAATGGCAAATGTAAGCGTGTGTGTTTTGTTGTATGTACGTGTTTTTTATAGTTAGAATGTGTGTGTGTGTGTGTGTGCGTGTGCGTGTGCGCGCGCGCGCGTGTGTGTGTGTGTGTGTGTGTGTGTGCATGCGTGCGTGCGTGCGCGCGCGCGCCTGTGCACGTACTTGTGCATCATTGTATGTATTGCATGAATGTGTGTGCGTGCGCACATACGTGTACATCCTTGTATGTATGTCTTGTATGGATGTGTGTGCGTTTCTGGGTACAGTAGATGG
>NC_051398.1:20232279-20234779 GCF_015228065.2 Penaeus monodon | reverse complement strand
TTCAGAATGTGCCCGGGGCAGCCCCTCTTGTATCAGAGCGGTCCAGTAGTGTAGTCAAGGTAGCTGAGTTGTAATATAAAAGACCCTCCCTCTCCCCCACCTTCCCCTCCCCTCCCTCTCTCTCCCCCCGGGCCAGTAGTAGCACAGTAAGGTAGTCCAGCCATAGTACAACCCGGTTTTTCTCCTTTTGCAGGTGAGACGGAACTGAGAAAAGCCTACGACAGAGAGAGAAAGGTGTGTCCGGTTTGTCAGAAGACGATCACGGCCAAAAACATAGCGCGCCACATACGCACTCACGGCAACATGGCCAAGTTAGAGTCCGTGTACGAGAATCTCGACCTGATCGACTGTGCGTGGATACCGGAGTGAATCGGCACGAGTCTTTAGAAAAAAATAATAAACAGTCCTGGAATTGAAAGAAAACTCATTAAAATCAGTGTGCAGATGAGGAAACGATGAGAGTGTGAGAGAGAGACGAGTATATTATGCGGAGGCTTTTTTCTTTTCTTTTCTTTATTCCTAAAAGAGATGTGACTTGTCTCTGCGTAGGGTGCTGTGAAGTTCGGAAGGGTTCGTCCCGAAGACTGCGTCACAAAGCCAAAAGGATATGGGCTGTTAAAAGTACCTTTTGTTTTCCAGATTAGATTTAAGTAAGTTGACTCTATTCTGAATTATATATATTAAAAGACTATATTTTTAATCCAGTGTTGTGAAGTCAAAAGTTAAATTTAAGTGCGCAGGTAAAGTCGTCAACTTCGACAGAAAGTGGAGTAAAGTGAGAGCACTCCTCCACCTCTGGCGTCACGGCCATTCATGGCTTGTCTTGTGTGCGCGTCAGGATCATCATCCCTAAATGAAGTATCTGAAGAGTATGTTATATTGTCGTAATGTTCCTTGGATGTCATGTATTTTGTAACACGGTTACTTAAGTGAATTTGTTTTTACTCGAGAGGGTAGAGAGATTGAGTGTAAGGACCACATTTCCCCCTTTTTACTATTATTTTTTTATGTTATTGTTATTATTATTATTATTATTATTATTATTATTATTATTATTATTATTTAGTTTTATGAGTCTCACCATCCTAATAGTCGCCAGGTTATAGCTGCTATACTACGCTTTGAGTTCTTGTGTGTAGCAGGGGGGACTGCCAGTGTTTTCCGAACAGCGGAGCGACTCGTACAAGGTTGAGTGAGAAAGTAGTCATTTAGAAGGGAAGTTGGGAGTTCTCCCGCCTTTCCCGCTGTGCTTTCGTGCCCACCGAGGGAAAGGTAGTCGGAGGGGGAGATAGTGAATTTCGTAGCTTTGGATACCAAGTAATTACCATTTTAGTTTAGATTGAATCGGAGCTCATCGGTGTTATTGCATACAAAACAGGGGATAGGAGGGGACAACGCTGGTTATTGGTAGCAGCTTCATCAAAACTTTTTACCGAGTGGGGGTTGAATTTTCCTAAGTAATAGCAACGGTGACTTTGGCTGTTGGGAGGGGATTATAGTTTTATATACAGTTGTAGTCTTATTTAATATTTATTCACGTCAGATATGCTCATGGTTGATGGTTGGAGATGAGCTGTGCATCATGGTATGCGGGCCAAGCAAGAGGCTCAAACCTCAACTCGCATATTAACGGCAGTACTGTACCTGTACCACCTGCTCTCGGACCCTCATTCATGCAATAAACATTACATTATTGTGGCGTCTCTTACGTTGCAGGCATTGTGTTACTGACCCATACGACAGTGCATGCTATTAGTTCACTCCAGGCCCAAGACGGCCCCGTAGGACACGTTTTTGAGAAGTGTCACAGGGTAGGCTGTTCGGAAGAGGGCGACGGCCATGTTGCCCGCCGAGGCTCCCTCCGGCGAGGGCATGCTGAAGGTACCTTCCCCCGGGGGACGGTCCCGCGCGTCGCCTTCACGAGGGCTTAACCTGTGACATTTTTCCCTTTTTTCAATGTGATCACTCTGAAGTTGAATAATTTATATCACTAGTATTATACTATTTGACATAATTGCTACGCCAGTTTGTTATACATGGTTCATGAACTGGACGTATTTTAGACTATGTTA
Source organism: Penaeus monodon (assembly GCF_015228065.2). Taxonomy (NCBI): domain Eukaryota; kingdom Metazoa; phylum Arthropoda; class Malacostraca; order Decapoda; family Penaeidae; genus Penaeus; species Penaeus monodon. Next base: position 20,232,707 of record NC_051398.1, on the reverse strand, counting down.
TTTACGTATACATTTCCTGTTGATTATTGTCACTACATGATATAATCTTGTATTGAACCCTTTCTTTATGTTTGCCTTTCCTAATTATGAAGTTTGGCATTGTTTTGCACAAAATAAAGGAGTAGTTTTACAGTGTGTGTTTTATCTGTATACCCAGAGACGAAGCAGCCGGTTCGGAAAGCATCCCAGGCGAATAAGTGGAAATATAGTATTTGGTGTTACGACGCAATCATTTGCGTCTGAACACAGCTCACACATCTAGGTCTTGCAAAAGATGATAAAAAACAGGGGACGTTCCATAATTAGGGGTGTTTCTCTTTTATATGAAATATAGTTTATGGCGACTTGGTCCAGTTTGTTTATTACGATGCAAAACATCTGTGATAGGACTAAGACCATTTCATTCTTCATGAAATATATCTGTATGA